>NW_027137954.1:155058-186482 GCF_003813185.1 Lentinus tigrinus ALCF2SS1-7
TTTCCAGTGTTTGGTACACTTGTAATACGTGCATGCGACGATTAATCTGCCATTGTTATTCGCAATTATATAAATTGTATATGCTTCCCGCAGTGCCCAGCGCTTGGCGTGCCGCGGGGCAACCGGGCCTGCCGGTTGTCCACCCGCGTCTTCTGTTGGTACGCAGCAAAATCAATATGAAAGGATGAATTTGATGTCTTTACGGTTGACTCGTACTGGTCGGGGACGTTGCTCACTGGCAAGACGAGCCCATGCATCTCCAGAGACCGAGCGTTCTAGTATGCAAACATAAAGTTATTTGCTGTATCTCGCCGAGTTCAATATCGTAACACATACAGCTAAGTGATCCGTGCGAGGTCCACGTGGTAGACAGAGCTCGTTAAGTAGCACCAAGCTGAGACATGTCATCAAGCGTGCACGCGACTTCCCTGGACTCCGAGTCCGACTTCTACGCGTGATCGAAGACCTTACAGTGTCGTTCGACGTGCGTTCAAATGAATACTAGTAAAACAATTCTATTCAAAGTACATATTCGATACAACCCCGCCAGTGAGCCGGACAGCTCCCTAACGAACCGACAACTTCCAACATTGATCTACTCGGCTTCACCATCCGCCCAGGTGACCGCCGCTTCTAATCCAGCGGCTTGTCCGGATAGTTACCATACAAGCGGAGCCTCCCAACGGGCGACGGCGGTGACATCTAGGCTACGACGGATTATTCGCCCTGCGGTACTTCTCTCTGGCATGGTGGAACCTAATTGAAAATTATTCGTGAACCTGTGGACTCTCCCGACAACCTAGTAAAAAAGAACAAACCAGGTATATATGGTATCCGTGTCGAGATTAAGCTGGCTAGCTATAAAGTCACGCTGCGGTCCATTCGGGTGATCATTCCTACGCAGATAATCTTCAAGGAAGGAATTTTGGAAGTCGTCCATTCTATTCGCTTTCTTCTTGGAGCCGGTGGGAATACTTTTCGTTGGGACATAGCTCCGATCAGATTGGCGTCTGCCCTTGAACCTAGCAAACCGGAGTTCATGTTACTACTGTCAACAAATCAAGACCAGAATGCATACCATTTATCTATGTCCTCCGTTCGGCACCCTGTCTGTTTCTGAAGAAAAAGCCGCTCCTCATGGGTCGGCACCTTGCTCTGGGTCTCATAGAACCGGCGAAAGACCTCCTTGGCGGCGTCGGTGATTGCTCGCCCATCTATTACCACTCGATAGTCACATGTCCCGCCCAGACCGGCGGCCCGACATGTGCCACACGAAGGCCTTACCCCGTCGCATTCTCGCGATGAGAGATAGCTGAACGACAGTAACATCGTCAGCATAAGTGGTTTACGCACGTGCAGGCATGCTCACCATTCAGCGCACGGTAATGTTACCCTTGCTGTCGGCGAGATGTGTTCCGAGGCGTATTCACGGCGAGCGGTGTGGTGAGAGCCACTTGCGACGCTACTAATGCCTCGCCACTCAGCTTGGGCGGTGGCGGTAGCGGGCGGGTATTGACTCGGTACGGACGACGTCGGCCCACGCAACGCCGGAGCGGAGCCATACGGCAACGAGCCGCCGTATTGTCCATGGGCGGCGTGTGAAGGCACTCCACCGAAGTTGCTATACCCGCCGGGAGGGAGGTATCCTGCAGGTACCGCGGTATGTGGCCCATGCACCGGCGCTCCTCCTGGGTGGGGGGCTACGGGCGGAAAGGGCGGATTGTTGTGGAACGGAGGTTGTGCGTGCTGCGTGACGTGAGTCGGAGCGGCGGCGGGTGCGTGGCTACGGGTCCGCGTCGGAGGCGGAGGCGGAGGCTGGCTTCCATCCCAGTTTCCGAGAGCCGAGTGCGAGCTGATCTGATTCGGCGATGGGGTTATGTGGTGGATAGACACGTCGCCGTTGGGATACGAGAAAGACATGGTGTACTGGGTTGGGATGGGTTCTGAGATGCGAGAGGTTGTGGAGAACACGGTCCACCTCATTCATGATATACTAGTCGTAGGTCAAAGCGGAGCCTGAGGTGCCGCCAATGGACATTGTTGCAGTCCAAGCGATACAGATCCAAGCTCGCCGCCAGTGGCGTCGTCAAAAGCGTCGTGACCCGTCTTGAAGAACGCGTGCATTGAGAATGTCTAGCCCCGATAGTATCGCATTCCGTCAAGCCAGAATGATCATGAACAGTATCAGTCAAGTTGTGCTTCATTTCGACCGCTCTCGGGACGAGGATGCAAAGCGTACAGTCCTGTCGCCGCAGCAGTAGAGACCAGCCGGTGAGTAGTTTTCCGCGCCTCACAACTTAGTTGCTCACCGGTGACGACGGTGACAAGTCACAAGTCCTCCGGTCAGTGCTTTGACTCGGGGCCTGCAGCACTGCACGATCGCTTCATCCCTAGACCAAAATTCACTGTGAACGACTCGTCTTGCAGAAGATGAGGAGCAATGTCGACGAGAAGGGGAGTCATATGCCCGATGTGAGCCTCCTTGCTGGCCCCAGACGCAAATCGGATCGATCGGAGTCTTCAAGCGGACAATATACCGCCCGGTTCCTTCACATTCACTGTGGCATATACATTATTCGTACATCACCGATGACCTATGCATGGACAGGGTGAGACAAGTCGAAGGTTCGCTCGAGCAACGTGCAACGCACCTCCATCATAATGCACCTCCGTTTCCCCCGGGCCAGAACTGGGACCATCACCATCACGTCAGAGCCAGTAGCGTAGTCAGACACAACACCAGCACTCACCCATGCATGCAGGACGTGACTCGCGGAGGAGGACGAGCTAAGTCCAACTCGAATCCATCTGGCGGCGGTTTGGCACGACTCAGCGCCTTTCGCGCAGGACGAGGACAACGGCGGCTCCCGGGCCGAACAGGTACGTACCAGCCGCCGGTTGTCCTGAACCAGAGATCGTCTTCGTCTTCTGCGATTATGTAGGCTACGCGTACAAGTACAAGCACAAGAGCAACGTAGGACAGCAAAGTAAGGAGTCCACTATGTACGTAGAGGATGGGTGGGTGGATGGGCGGATGGAGGATGGAGGATGGATGGTAGCTGCGATCCGCGTAAAGGTCCCGGATATGTAAGTTACGAATATCCAACGAGCGTGCGTACGTACGTCCTAGCTATGTACTACAACAGTCCCGGCGCTGTGGTCATTGACATCTATCCTAGGTCGATAGTTGATAGTAGTCCCAGATACACTCAAGAAATCAGCATATCCACGCTTGGCGTCGATCGACAGGAGGAAGTGTGGCAGGGGAGGGCGTATCAGCGGATGCAGTGCAGCGCACAGCTCGGGATGCACAGGGTATGCACATGTCAGACGAAGGACATTGCCAAGGAGGAGAGCAAACAGACGCAGGCCGCGATGCCCCGACGTCCATCTAGCGTAGAGTGAGCGCATCAGCTACAACAGGGGGGTATGTACGCACGATGAAGAACAACTGATACAGTCAACAGATACGCTCTCAAGATCGAACAGACGGCGAGATACCAGATAGTATGTACATACGTCCATCAAGTCAAGATGTCCTGGCACTCTCCGTGTACCCCGGCGGCGGAGGAGACGACATCTGTGCCTCCGTCTGCGTCTGCGGCCCAGGGGGAGTCGGAAGTGTCCGTACACTGCGCACCTGCGTCTGCATCTGCACGAGCGGCACAGGCGGGACAGGCGGCATCGGCGGATACGCGCCCGCGCCCGCGCCCGAGAACGTCTGCGGCGGGTCCGGGAACCTGTTCGCCCAGCTCGGGGGCGCCACGAGGTCCGGGTCGCGCCGCAGCTCGTGCGGGTACGCCCCGGAGACGGTCGACGAGGTGTTTGCGCGGCGCGGGCTCGGCAGCCACGAGCTCCGGGTCGGGGTCATGCCTGGCGAGAGCGAGGCCGAGTTCAACGTCGTCGTCCGGGAAGCCGAATACGCCGAGGGTGGCTGGATAAGGCAAGTTGCGCATGCGCAGGGGCGTCAGTCAGCATATACGATCATCGCCATTGCACGGAAGGTCAGAGTGGTAACGAGGGAGGAGGAGGAAAAGGAAGGGGGGGCCGAGATGGAAGGATAGAAGAAGGAAGAAGGAAGAAGGAAGCAAGTACTGACTTGTCGTGTGGACGGGGTCCGTGGACTCCCAGTCGCGATCGTAGCAGTGTCGTTGATGGTGAAGTTGTCCCCGCCGTCGCGGGAGATGATGAGCACGTCGTCCATGCCGGGCGCCCCATGCTCCTGCCCGTGCTCGTGCTCGGATTGTGGGTCGTGGTCGCTGCGTTCGATGACTACCTCCAGCGGCGTCGGGCGAGCGGCGCGCGCTTGCCGCCGCTCCTCGCTGAAGGACGGTACGGATGCATTCTGTGGTCTGCGGAAGTCGGCCACGGTGTGGAATTTCGGCGGCACGGGCGGAGGCGGAGGCTCCTCCCCGTCGATGCGGAAGCCCTGGTCGGGAGAAATGGGAGAGACGTGCTTGGACTTGTAGCTTGCGCTCTTGCGGATCCCGTCCTTGAACTTGATAAAGCGTTCCATGAACGTTGGCACGCGGACGTCCAGGAACTCGATGTTCGACAGCATCGACAAGCTGGAGCCCGTCCGCGCATGGGATCCTGTATACGAAGCGCGAGAATTCCGGCCGGATGGGGTATGTGCCCGGTCCTCGGGCGAGTATGGATCGTGATATGGGGTGTCAGAATGGCTCGCAAGTAGGTTGGAGTCGTCATCGATCTCCCAGGATGTGTCCTTCCTGGAAGGCTGCAGTCGGTGAGAATGCAAGGACAGCTTGAGCTCCCGAAACCACCGAAGGGGCTCTGAGAACAGGCTCGCGCTGTCGGACAGGTTCTGTGATCGCGGACGCGACGGGTATCGGGTTCGGGTTCGCTGTCGTCGGTGGTACCACAAGAAGCCCAGCCATGCAAGAAGCACGACCCCGACGGCAACGGCAATCGGGACGGCAATTTGCGCGCCTCGAGAAAGTCCGCTGTCGGGATCTGTGATATTCTTAGCTGTGTCGGGGAGTTCGGCAATAGAGGAGGCTTACCTGGGTCCGCTACAGCCTCCTGCAGATTGAAGTCGTGCGCAGAAGAAAGTTGCTGATACGCCCAGCGCGGGATTAGGTTCGTGTCGACTTCGACGTTAGAGGGGAGGGAGAATTGTGCTGGGTTCGAGTCGCAGGTATTCTCGTCTGCCCATGATGACCACTGGGGGATGTCGTCGCCGCTGCATACAGCGCACGCTGCGCATATGTTGTACATTACTGTATTACTATGACGCGAGTCAGCGACACGCCGCGCATGAGCCGAGATATGACGCACCATGTACAGTTTCGTGCTGGCGTCTTGTCTGTGGATGCATCGTCAGATATCTGCAAGCACCGAGGTGAGAAACACTGACCGTTGCCACATGCTTGTTGCAGTTGTCTCTGCACGGTGCACGGGGACTGTCCAAGTTGGTTGTTGAGCTGGACGCGATAAATCAGCATCGTAATATCGTAGAGCGGTCAGGTTCGGAAAGGGGAGCGGTAACAACGATCCGTCATCTGCAGCCAGACTTCACTCGCACGAAGCGCGAAGTGTCACGAAGGACTCGACGCCTGCCGATGCAAGCGTAGAATGGTGTTGCAGACACAGTCGCGTCAGGAGAATTGTACGGCCTGGTAGCTCCACTGGAAGACCTCACAGGTTGGAGCCAATCTGGTGCGCTCCGATTTGAGAGGCGCTATGCGCGGGGTAACTCCCTCGGTCTAACTCTTCTCTATGAGGTATGGAGAAGCAGGAAACATTCCAACTGACTTTGTGTGCATGCCGCGCCAGTCTCCCGCGCATTCCAAGCCGAGAACAGGACCAACGAACAGAGAACGATCGAGGGTAGTAGAGTATATGACGGGGATATAGCCACGCTCGAGTCGATCGACACACGAGCCGACGCTGCGCCACGATCGGGACTGCGCACCCCGCCGCGTCGCGCCCCGCCCTCGCGAGCCAAACTCTATTCAGTCACTGCGCACGACACGCGAACCGAGGACATCCTCCACCCTCAAACACGCGAGCAGAGATGCGAAACGAACGCTCACCTTGGTCAACCCATCCCGCGTACACTCAGCCTATGAGATCAATGACCGCCGGAGGAACCCAGGACGCATGTCAGAAGTGCCCTTCACGCACGAGAAGCAAGCGGGCGCACAGTAGATTGGGCAACGGCGAGGCCGGCTAGCACGAGTTCGAGAGGCAAAAGGGCGAGCGGGAACATGGCGCCATGCACGAAGAGCCAGAGCAGCGTGTAGCTTGGGCAGAAAGAGAGAAAGCGGTCGGTAGTCAAGCAAGAAGAGCGCGTTCAGGAAGGTGTCAGCAGGAGGAGGAGCATGGGAAGCGAGGGCGAGACTGAGACTAATAGCCAGCCGGCGCAGATGGGCGGTGGTCCGGGTCGACCGACCTCCCAGTGCCCACTGTCTTCCACCCGGCCAATCCCCGTCCTTGGCAGATAGACGCCGCCGCCCACCAGCTGCTCCCGCCGCCCCTTCTTGTATCCCAATTCTTGCGATTTCCCTATCCGACCTCCCAGGCACGCACTATCCCACTCGTCCGACAATCCTGCGGCACACAATGTCGGATGACTCCAGCTCAGACGTTGGCCTCCAAATCCCTAGCCTCAGACCCTTTGCATATCGAGGATGTGCTCCTCGATACATCAACTCACACATTGCACAGTGCACTGCATCCGTACGGCAGAGTCGACAGTACCGACTCCTGATTTTCGAACATTCTCACTCTAGCCGGCAGCTGCGACCAGTGCGGACTACGTACGACGTACGTACCTGTACGGAGGCTGTGGAATACCGCTCTTATGGACCGCCCGCACATCGTACGTAGGTACGTCTCCGAGTCGTACAATTCGCCTGTGCCAACCGAAGCTGGGATGGAATTCTTCGGGAACTACTTACAGAATATGTTCACGTTGTTCGGTGCAGACTGCCCTCCGGCTTCCGCTGTCCAATCCGTCTGTCGCCGCATCTCAATCTGCCGTCGCAACTGTCTTCGGTCGTCACCAGTCATCTTCCGATACGACACAATCCTGCCAAGGAGCTCTAGCATTCGTCGGGCGCACGCCGCCCTCCGCGCATGTCCGACGACTCGCGACTTGTCCCTCAAGTCCGAACCATCTTGCAATCGTGGTCCGTCGGCTACCTGCCGCAACAAAAGCGAATGCGTCTACGTCACTACGGTATTGAAAGTGATTGGCTATATGCTAGTGAAAGCGCGAGTACCGCGTACAGTAATATCGGCCTCCGGCCGCTGTCATGGTGATGTCCGTTACTTACGTCCCCGATATCGGAATAGGACTAGGAGAGTTAACGATGAACTCATGATGATGCAGGGTGCTCCCTTGTTCCTTTGGACGACACTTCTCAATTTTTATGGAGTCGGCTGACATGATGTTTCAGGATAGGGTTGTTGACGAACTACAAGATCGCCTCGAGGCAGCGTCGCATAGCTCACTATCTGTTTGGTGGCCCCCGCCGCTGAAGCTTGTACGCCGTGGACGGCTCCATTTGCGACCTATCCGTATTGGTACGTTTAGAATCCCACCCTGAGTCGCTGAAACTGACGACACTCGGAAGCTATCTCCTTGACACGCTACAGTCAGCCTGCAGCTCGTCATGGTCCATACTCCAGCTACGATTGGTCGCGAGCCACGCACCCGGATCCCTTCACTGCTCGCGCGGCGTGCTGGCACTTCCTGGCCTAGAATCAAAGCTCTGATCGACCTTAGAGCGACTGCCTTCTGCCCACAAACTCGGTCAGAGCTGCGCGCTTTGCTCTCCGCCTGATCAACCCTTGGTCCCTTAACCTCAACGGCTCGGTACCTGCAGCTGCCACTCATCAACACCTCTCGATCACCATAAAGACGACTTTCCACACACGAACACTATTTCTCCACTTTTCAGCTCATACGTCATGGTGTCCCATCCAGCTACTATTCCCTCCGGACGGCGGGCTACCCACTCTGCGCATGGGGTGCACCACGCATCTAGCTCCCGCTACCACTGTAGCAACGAGGCCGACTTTCGCGGCGTACGCAGCCCGTGGACTCGGACTCGTATCCAGCACTCGCGAGTGGCCCGTTCTCATCTCAGACCGGTGTACTCTCTCATTTCGCTGCGCTGACTGGCGAATCCGGCTTGCACGACGTTGCCCCGTCCGCGCCCTCGGGTCATAGAGCAATACTTCCCGGAGTAGCCAGCGAGGCCATCTGCAAGCTGTAGAAGCAGTAGCGATCCTCGCTGACTACTACGAGAACAAGGAACAAGAAGAAACCCTCACATAAGAGCGCGTCGAGCTCGCGCGCGCGGCAGGACGGGCGAAGGAGGCTATCAGACCGTGGTGCGTCGGTCGATGACCGGTATCTGACGCATCGCACTCATGGCAGCCTCAGGAATGCCAACTCGACCTACGACTCCGGGTCCAACAGCGAGCCGCCCGACGATCATAGACAGCGCGGCTGAGCTTGTGAGAAGCATGCGCTGGTCAACGAGCAGGTCGCATGGTCTCACAGGCTTGAAGGAGTACGACCACCGGCAGCTGAACCGCCACGGGGAGCTGCCATCGTCCTCGTCCGCCTGCTGCAGACTCATGCCAAGTGGCCGAGGCGCGCCAAATCGCCGCCCGATGGTTTCATTGGACTTGGCTCGTCCTCAGCAAGTCGCGTCCTGCATGGGTGAGTGCTGGTGCGTGTCGGTGATGATATGGTAGGTTCCAGGGCCAGTACCGCCGTGCGCAATAGAAGTGCATGTGGAGGTGCATGTGGAGGTGAGTTGCGCGTTGTTCGAGCGAACCTTCGACTTGGCTCACCATGTTCCATGCAAAGGTTGTGGCTCGTCGTTGATGTACGAATATTCGATACGCTAAAGTGAATGTGAAGACGTAACCAGTCGATATTTGGTCCGCTACAAGACTCAGATCCGAGTCGGTACACGTGCACGAACCAGTGCATCTGAGGAGGCTCGCATCGGGCATAGTATTACTGACCTTCTCGTCGACATCGCTGCTCATCTTCTACAAGCAAGGCGAACCGTTTACGGCGGACGATTCAGTCTAGGGGCGAGGCGATCATGTACTGCAGGCCCCACGTCAAAGCACTGGCCGGAGGCCTTGTCGTCGTCGGTGAGCAACTATAGTTGTGAGGCGTGAAGAAATACTCACCGACCGGTCTCTCCTGCTGCGGCGACAGGACTGTATGCTTTGCATCCTTGTCCCGAGAGCGGTCGAAATGAAGCACAACTTTACTGATACTGTTCATGATCATTCTGGCTTGACGGAATGCGGCACTATCAGGGCTGGACTTCATCAATGCACACCGTTCTTCAAGGCGCATCCCAACGCTTTTGACTACGCCACTAGCAGCACGCTTGGACCGTATAAAAACGCGACGCTTGGACTGCATCAATGTCCACTGGCGGCACCTTAGGCCTCCGCTTTAGCCTGCGACGAGTATATCATGAGCGAGATGGAACATGTTCTCCATAACCCCTCACATCTCAGAACCCATCCCACCTAGCGCACTATGTCTTTCTCGTATCCCAACGGCGACTCGTCTATCCACCGCATAACCCCATCGCCGAATCAGATCAGCTCACACTCGGCTCTCGGAAACTGGGATGGAAGCCAGCCTCCGCCTCCGACGCGGACCCGTAACCCCGCACCCGCCGCCGCTCCGACTCACGTCACGCAGCACGTACAACCTCCGTTCCACAACAATCCGCCCTTTCCGCCCGTAGCCCCCCACCCAGGAGGAGCACCGGTGCATGGGCCATACACCGCGGTACCTGCGGGATTCCTCCCTCCCAGCGGTTATAGCAACTCCGGCGGAGTCCCTTCACACGCCGCCCATGGACAATACGGGGGCTCGTTGCCGTATGGCTCCGCTCCGGGGTTGCGTGGGCCGACGTCGGCCGTACCTAGTCAATACCCGCCGCTCACTATCGTGCAGGTCGAGTTTAGAGACATCAGCCCCGTGAGTGGGACTGTAAAAAGAACAGAGACTCAAGCATGCACGGAATGCACCCTCTGGCGAGTATTCCGCACATGCGTTGTCCTCACATGCTGACGATGATGTTGACGTTCAGCTATCTCTCATCCCGACAATGCGACGGGGTAAGGCCTTCGTGTGGCACATGTCGGGCCGCCGGTCTGGGCGGGACATGTGACTATCGAGTGGTGATAGATGGGCGAGCAATCACCGACGCCGCCAAGGAGGTCTTTCGCCGGTTCTATGAGACCCAGAGCAAGATGCCGACCCATGAGGAGCGGCTTTTTCTTCAGAAACAGACAGGGTGCCGAACGGAGGACATAGATGCATGGTACGCATTCTGGTCTTGATTTGTTGACAGTAGTAACATGAACTCCAATTTGCTAGGTTCCGAAGCAGACGCCACTCCGATCGGAGCTATGTCCCAACGAAAAGTATTCCCACCGGCTCCAAGAAGAAAGCGACTAAAATGGACGACTTCCAAAATTCCTTCCTTGAAGATTATCTGCGTAGGAATGATCACCCGAATGGACCGCAGCGTGACTGGATAGCTAGCCAGCTTAATCTCGACACGGATACCATATATAACTGGTTTGTTCTTTTTTACTAGGTTGTCTGGAGAGTTCACAGGTTCACGAATAATTTTCAATTAGGTTCCACCACGCCAGAGTGAAGTACCGCAGGGCGAATAATCCGTCGTAGCCTAGATGTCACCGTCGTCGATGGGCATCCCGGTCGGAGGTTCCGCTTATTTGTTGACTATCCGGATGAACCATGATTAAATGGTTTGGCTGTCGTGTGTCACGGCCGAGTAGGTCAACGTTGGGGATTGCCAGCCTCATGGTTCATTAGCGAGCTGTACGACTCAGTTATTGTATTTTTGAATCGAATCCCTGGTCTTCATGTGACCATATGTTGAACGATATCATTGCAAGCCTTCCAATGAACTCGAGCGGAGGTACGTAATGACAATCGGCCAGATTCAGGCAATAACCCCTGCCAGTCGTATCAATTTCGAATGTTTCTGCAGGTCGCGTGCCACTTGCTCGGGACCGCACGATAGTATTCCATCGCACCGTCGTCGTGCGACAAGTCCTCCTCATCCCTGAGCGAAGAAGTCAGTCCGACCGGGCCCTGCTCATCTAGGGGGTAATGACGATCCTATGCTTCGTCGCAGGCCGTTGCTCGTCGTTTTCCACGGGCCTGAGTCCTGCACACCCGTTTCGTCCTCGCCTGGCTCGCTCCCTCGATCCACGTGTTGCTGAACCTTGTGACTCACTGATCGTCCATGCAGCCATCTTCGTCATCGTCCGGTACGTCGCACCAGGACGAAGAGAGACCTTTGCACTTGAAAGGCCCGGGGTCGAATCCCATGCCCCAGAAACGGTCCTCACACTTCGTCGTCTCTGCAAGTCAATAAATCAGCTGGCCGTCTTTGTCACGTTCGGTGCAGGCCAAGAAGAGTTTTAAGAGCTCATCGTGGTCGCACATGGTGAGACGAGTAGGCGGGACAGGGGCCTTCGGGACCGTCGGGAGTGCCCTTCGGTCCGAATTCTGCCTTGGCGTGTTGCCCCAGGGATTTCTTCCTCATCGCGGCGAACGGAGCAAAGCGTGTTGGTTCTTGTTTCTCCGTGGCGTAATCAGAGTGTCGTACGTCTTGCGCAGAGGTGATGGTTTCGGTTGGATGGATGCAAGCTTAACTTGACTCGAGTATGGAGGTTGCGGCGCTGCCCATGAAACAGTGTGATCAGTACGGGAAACCACGCAATCAATTTTGAGGCTCACCACGACAGATATTCCGTTGTATTATAAGAAGAGAGGTCTCCTTATGTGCCAGTAAAAAACGACATCCTCCACCGTCTCCTTCAAAGTGGTTCAGGTTGAAGCTGAGGCTTTGAAGCTTGCTGGTTCTGAAGTAAGCGTTCAACTCGCCGGGCGGAGCGCTGAAGTTGTGGCGTGAGAGATATTATATTCCGTGTCGGTCGGGAGGCAACCTCGCCTCACCTCATCTTGTCCTCGGTGTCTCCGGTGATTCGCCCTCTACATACACAGGCGCAGTTGAAGTATGAGTAACAAGCTGGAATGGTCTCTTCATTAAATTTGGCACTTTCTGGGCTAAATTGCCTCCGTGCACTCACGCCGCAATAGGCGCTTTGGCTACGCCCCGCTGGGAGAGCCTGGTCCGGTAACAAGCCGAGCGCGCTTGGACTGCAACAATTACTGACGACTGGAGGCCCCTCGCCCCCCGTTTTCACCTGTAAAATAGTACGTATATAAAGAGTGCAGATGGAATGTGTTCCTCATAATCCCTCGCATCCCAGGACCTCCCATTGACCACTCCCTCGCCACCCATTACACCATGTCTTCTCCGGATGCCAACGACTGCAACATCTTGGACTTGAACTACAAACCCATCGCTTGGAGTAAAATCAGCCAGGACTCGCCTCTCTGGGACTTGAAAGGAAGACCCTCTCCGGCCGCTCCGGCGCAGCCCGTACTACCGTCTCCGATGAAGCACGACAATTCGCCCTTCGTGCCTGCCGCCTCACACTCAGGAGGAGCGCTGGATGAGGGGCCACACAAGGCGGGACAATTCCCTGCCAGTACAGGGTATGTTGATGCCAGTAACTTCGGCGGAGTCTCTGCACACGCCGCTCATGGACCGTACTGCGGCGCGTTGCCGTGTGGTTCCGCTCCGGCATTGGGTGGGCCAACGTCGTCCGTACCTAGTCAATACCTGCCCGCTACTGCCCAAGCTGAGGGGCGAGGCATCAGCAGCGTCGCAAGTGGCTCTCAGCAGGATACCCTTCTCGCGGCTTCTTCTTGCCAAAAAGACAGGGTGCCAAACGGAGGAGATACATTCGTGGTATATGCCCTCGCCTTCAGAAGTGTCACTCTTGATTTGCTTAACATGATGTCTGGTTCGCCTAGGTATCGACGTCACAGGAGCAGTCCCGACCATGATGATGAAGACATGAACAATTCTCCTTCTGACCGCTCCAGGAAGGAAAGACGTATCATGGACAAGTCTCAAACTGAGTTCCTCATACATTATCTGGATAGGAATAAACACCAAATGGACGGCAGCGAGACTGGATAGCCGAACAGCTTGGGATATGTATGAGGCGGAGTGCATATTTCATTGGTTTGCCCCATTGACCAATGACTCTCGAATAGGTTTGCAAATGCCAGAATATTGTACCTAGAATGTATTGATACAGATCGACTTAATGTATGTGCTCACCTATCATGGTCAAATTGTCTGGATGGCGTTTGTCGACCATGTTGGTTGCGGAGGTCCATCAGTGCAGGAGGGCATTGCGCTCTCGGGCCAGTCAGGTTTGAAAGGGGGGGGGGCAACAGCGATGCGTCAGCCAGAGTTCACTGGCACGAGGAAGCCTCTCGCGCAGCGTCACGAAGGGCTCGTCGCCTGCCTATGCGAGCGTAGAGTGGTGTCGCAGACACAGTCGCGTCAGGAGAATTGTACGGCCTGTTAGCTCGACTGGAAGACCTAGAGCCAAGTTGGTGCGCTTAGGTTTTATCATGAGCGAGAGGCGCTATGCGCGGGCAACTCCTTCGGTTTCACTGTTCTCTGTGAACGCTCCAACTGACTTTGTGTGCATGCCGCGGTAGTCCCTCGTGGGTTCCAAATCGAGAACCGGACCGAGGAAGTGGAGGATAACACAGAACGACCGAGGGTACTGATATGATGGTAGAGCCCGGCTCGAGTCGATCGACAAACGAGCCGACGTTACGCCACGATCGGGACTGCGTACCCCGCCGCGTCGCGCCCCGCAGCCCCGCCGCCGCCCTCGCCACACAAACTCTATCCTCATTCACTGAGTCCGACACGCGAGCCGGAGATATCTCTCACAATCTTGACCCCAAACGCGAGAGCAGAGCCACGAAACGAACGCTCACCTTGGTCAACCCATCCCGTGTGCACTCAGCCTATGAGATCAACGACCGCCGGAGGAACCCAGAACGCATGTCAGAAGTGCCCTTCATGCACGAGAAGCAAGCGGGCGCACAGTAGATTGGGCAACGGCGAGGCCGGCTAGCACGAGTTCGAGAGGCAAAAGGGCGAGCGAGAACATGGCGCCATGCACGAAGAGCGAGAGCGGCGTGTAGCTTGAGCAGAACGAGAGAAAGCGGTCGGTAGTCAAGCAAGAAGAGCGCGTTCAGGAAGGTGTCAGCAGGAGGAGGAGCATGGGAAGCAGAGCGAGACTAATAGTAATAGCCAGGGCGGTGGTCCGGGTCGACCTTCCCACTCACGCTGTCCGCCCGGCCAATCCCCGTCCTTGGCAGATAGACGCCGCCGCCCACAGCACTGCTCCCGCCGCTTCTCGCATCCCAATTCTTGCGATTTCCTACCCGACCTCCCAGGCACGCGCACCCGTTCGACAATCCTGCAGCAGACAATGTCGGCTGCGTCAAGCTTACCCTAGCTCAGATTGAACCCACAATCACCAGAATTCCGGCATCCGCGATCCCCAGCGATGTGCTCTCCCGCTAAATATGTCAGACTACACTGCATCCGTACGGCAAAGTCGAGAGCACCGACTTCGGAAGGCCTGATCTACGAAGATTCTCACCCTAGCCGACAACAGCGAGCAGCTGTGCGCACTACGTACGACGTAGGTACCAGTACAGAGGCTGTGGAAAATGGCTCTATGGACGTCGGGCGGCCCCCGCACATGGTACGCAGGTACGCATTTGAGACTCTCCTTGAGTCATACGTTTCGCCTGTGCAAACCGAAGCTGGGATGGACTTCTTCCGTAACTCCTATGTTCACGTTGTTCCATGAAGAACAGGTGAAGACTGCCTTCCGGCTTCCGCTGTCCAACCATCTGTCCCCGCATCTCAGTCTGTCGTCGCACCTGTCTTCGGTCGTCACCGGTCATCTTCCGATGCGACTCAATCCTGCCAACGAGCTCTAGCATTCGTCGCGCGCATGTCCGACGACTCGCGACTTGGTCTCGAATATCGGATCCGAACCATGGTACGTTTCCATTTTCTGCATGTTGCATGCATCAGACATAATCATGATCCACACCATGACCGCCGGCTACCTGCCGTAGCATTGTCAGCAAAAGAAGAAGTGTGTCTGCGTCACCACGGTATCGAATTTGATTGACTCAATGCTAGTGAGAGCGCGAGTATGTACCGCGAACATCGGCCTCCCTCCGCGCGCGCGACAGGACGGGCGACAGAGACTGTCAAACTGCGGTGCGTCGGTCGATGAAGTTCCGGTATATGACGCACCGCACGCGCGACGGCCACGGTTCGACTCGCGGCCGAACGGCGACCCCAGCGACCCGACCCACGACTCCTGGTCCAGCAGCGGGCCTCCCAAAGATGATAGGCCGCGCGGCCGCCGCTTGACAGAAGAGCAGACCGCGCTTGCTGAGGAGCTTGGGCTGGACAACGAGCGGGTCTTGAAGGAGCACGACAACCCGCTGGTACGTAACGACCTGCCCGGCGTAGAAGCCACCATTGAACTTAGCAGCAGCTAGCTCATCCTCCTCAGCGAATCGCGTCCTGTATGCATGGGTGAGTGCTGGTGCTGTGTCTGGCTACACGACTTGTCTGACGTGACAGTGATGATGTCGTGATTTCAGTACCGCTGGTGTATATGGAGGTGCGTTGCGCGTTGTGCGAGCGAACCACTTGTCTCACCATGTTCCACGCATAGGTTGTTCTTGATGTACGAGTATTGTATACGCTACAGGGAATGTGAAGACGAAACTAGCCGATATATCGTCCGCTAGAAGACTCAGATCCGAGTCGGTGCGCCGTCCGATAAAAGTGCACGAACCAGTGCATCTGATGAGGCTCGTACTGAAGGTACCAAGTCAAAGTACCAGTCGCCGGCCTGTCGTCGTCGGTGAGCAACGAAGTTGTGAGGCGTGGAAAGACACTCACCCGCGGTCTCTCCTACTCCCGCGCGCTAGGACTACATGTTTTGCATCCTCTCTCCCCGGGAGCGGTTAAAACGAAGCGCAACTGTTATAATACTGTTATGAATATTCTAAGAATGCGGCACTATCAGGGCTGGAGTTCGTCAACGCACGCTGTTCTTCAAGACGCGTCACGACGCTTTTGACTACGCCGCCAGTGGCGGCGAGCTTGGACCTGTATGCAAGTGCGACGCTTGGACTGCATCAATGTCCACTGGTGGCACTTTAGGCCTCCGCTTTGACCTGCGACTATTATATCATGAGCGAGGTGGACCCCGTTCTCCATAACCTCTCGCATCTCAAAACCCATCCCAACCCAGTACACCACCATGTCTTTCTCGTATCCCAACGGCGACGCGTCTATCCACCACATAACCCCATCGCCGAATCAGATCAGCTCGCACTCGGCTCTCGGGAACTGGGATGGAAGCCAGCCTCCGCCTCCGCCTCCGACGCGGACCCGTAGCCACGCACCCGCCGCCGCTCCGACTCACGTCACGCAGCACGCACCACCTCCGTTCCACAACAACCCGCCCTTTCCGCCCGTGGTAGCCTCGCACCCAGGAGGAGCGCCGGTGCATGGGCCACATACCGTGGTACCTGCGGGCTACCTCCCTCCCGGCGGTAATAGCAACTTTGGTGGAGTGCCTTCACACGCCGCCCATGGACAATACGGCCGCTCGTTGCCGTATGGCTCCGCTCCGGGGTTGCGTAGGCCGACGTCGTCCGTACCGAGTCAATACCCGCCCGCTACCGCCACCGCCCAAGCTGAGTGGCGAGGCATTAGTAGCGTCGCAAGTGGCTCTCACCACACCGCTCGCCCTGAATACGCCTCGGAACACATCTCGCCGACAGCAAGGGTAACATTACCGTGCGCTGAATGGTGAGCATGCCTGAGCACGTGCGTAAACCACTTATGCTGACGATGATGTTGTCGTTCAGCTATCTCTCATCCCGACAATGCGACGGGGTAAGGCCTTCGTGTGGCACATGTCGGGCCGCAGGTCTGGGCGGGACATGTGACTATCGAGTGGTAATAGATGGGCGAGCAATCACCGACGCCGCCAAGGAGGTCTTTCGCCGGTTCTATGAGACCCAGAGCAAGGTGCCGACCCATGAGGAGCGGCTTTTTCTTCAGAAACAGACAGGGTGCCGAACGGAGGACATAGATCAATGGTACGCATTCTGGTCTTGATTTGTTGACAGTAGTAACATGAACTCCGGTTTGCTAGGTTCAGGCACAGACGCCAATCCGATCGGAGCTATGTCCCAACGAAAAGTATTCCCACCGGCTCCAGGAAGAAAGCGACTAAAATGGACGACTTCCAAAATTCCTTCCTTGAAGATTATCTGCGTAGGAATGATTACCCGAATGGACCGCAGCGTGACTGGATAGCTAGCCAGCTTAATCTCGACACGGATACCATATTTACCTGGTTTGTTCTTTTTTACTAGGTTGTCGGGAGAGTTCACAGGTTCACGAATAATTTTCAATTAGGTTCCACCATGCCAGACAGAAGTACCGCAGGGCGAATAATCCGTCGTAGCCTAGATGTCACCGTCGTCGGTGGGCATCCCGGTCAGAGGTTCCGCTTATTTGTTGACTATCCGGATGAACCATGATTTAATGGGTTTGGCTGTCGTGTGTCACGGCCGAGTAGGTCAACGTTGGGGATTGCCAGCCTCATGGTTCATTAGTGAGCTGTACGACTCAGTTATTGTATCTTTGAATCGAATCCCTAGTCTTCATGCGACCATATCACATTGCAAGCCTTCCAATCTTTCTCATAAACACGAGCGTAGGAGGTACGTTATGACAATTGGCTCGCCTCGAAGAATGCTCCCGCCAGTGGTATCGACATCAAACACATTCTACATGTCGCGTGCAGCCTGCTCGGGACCCTATCTCGAGTTGAAACGCATAAGCTAAACAGACAGCACGTCTTCCGCAGCATCGTCGTCGAGAGACAACTCCTCCTCATCCCTGAGTGACAAAGACAATCGGACGTCTTCTCATCTAAGGACTAATGCCGATCCTACGCTTCTTCGCAGGCCGTTGCTCGTCGTCTTCTACCCGGTCCAAGACCTGCTCCACTTCATCCTCGCTCCGCTCGCTCGCTCGATCTGGTAAGAATTGCTCAGCCTTGCCAATTCCATCTTCCTTGTTCACGTTCACGGTGCCGTCTTCATCATCGTCCGTTGCGTCGCTCCAAGAAGAAGAGAAACCTTTGCACTTGGGAGGGGCGCAATCCATGCTCCTGAAAAGGTCCTCACACTTCGTCGTCTCTGCAGGCCAATGAATCAGCTTGCCCTCCTCGTCCCGCTCAGTGTAGCGCAAGAAGACTTCCAAGAGCTCCTCGTGGTCGCGCATGGTAAGACGAGCAGGTGGGACAGTGGCCTTCGGGACCGTCACGGCTGTCCAGCCAACGTCTGTTGGCTCCGAGTCCGACTCGGATTTTCTCTTGACACGTTCGGTCTTCTGGAGTCTCTCCGAGGACTCCATCATTTTCATCAAGTCGGCGATCATAGCAAGACGTGCTGGGCTGGGCTGCTCCTCATATTCCACAGGAGACGGAGGAGGAGAAGGAGGATCATACGCTTCGCGCAGGCTTTTGATATCGACCGCGGCGTAGTGTTCCCTACAAAGATCGCGTATGTCCGTGAGAAGTTCGCGGAGGGTGGGGTTGACCGAAATGGGAACCAAGAGGCGAGGGTCGGCAAACTCTGTCATATACGACAGCTTCGAATCGCCGCCGATCTCAGCACCATCGGACTCCCGTATGCGTACGTCCTCGAATGTCCTCATTACGAAATTTTCGAACTGGTACTGGAAGTAGAAGCTGGTCTGGTGGAAGCGGAGGACGCAGTAGTGATATATGTGTACAAACGACTCGATATCGTCCGAGAGTTCATGCGGTCGATCAGGGAACTGTAGCGATAGCGCAGAACGGAAGCGCCATGTTCCCTGCACAACAGATGAGGACCACATAGCATCGTCAAGGAAGAGGCAGACTGACCGCGTAGTTTGGTGTCCCTCTAGATTGATCGAGCTCCAGTTCCACCCGGTACTGACAGCAGTCCCAGTCGCACAACATGCCGGTCTGTTTGACCGCAGGTCCGCGACCGACCTCATAGATCAATATGTTATGCACGCTCACGTCCTTGTGCAAAATCTTGGCGTTCTGCCAGGCGTCCCGATGAGCTAAGAGGACTTATCAGCATCGCACACAAGAAGCGAGCAGTGATATGCCTCCGAACGTACCTAGCAGTGCATGGCACATGAATGTTGTGAAGGCTCCGAAGTCCTCGAAGTCCGTCACAGGTCGGCAGACCTCCTTGAACAGTAAGCGGTAGTGACGGAAAGGAGCGCATGAGCGTTTGATGACCTCTTGACTTCTCGTAATTTGCGCGCCGTCTGAACCAGGAACGTCTTCGTGCGCCAAGCACGTCAACACGTACTGTACGCCTTTCCCATTCAGGTCTTCGTAAGCCTCGTGCTCACGCACAACACGCTTGAGAGCGGGCCGCCAACATTCCTTGATGAACCGGACAGTTCCCTCCTCGATGTCATATGCAAGGAAGCCATGAGTACAATAGCCTTGCAGGAACGGCTTCATGTACATAGGACGGCCGACGATGTACCTTCGCCCGCACATCGTAAGTTCGTACGCAGTGGTTTTGTCCGATACTAGGGTTGATGAAGGGCGTTCCGCATCGACGGAGAGCGTGTCATAAATTTGCTGCTCGATGTAGTCGCTAGGAGCGTCCGGGGCATATGCGAACATCCTCTTCACATCCTCGGGATTGGCAGGGACAACCGTGGGGTCGAATCCTAGCTGCTCGCGAGACATACGACCGAGGCGCCAGAAGAACTGATGGAGGGCAACATCCGCGCGGGTGCCGTACTTGAAAGGCTCCGAAACTAGTGTGTATGCGCGATCAAAATAGAGGACGCGAGCCTGGTGACGGAGCACATAGAGGATGTAGACGTGCGTGCGATGGTGGTAGCTGAACAATTGCCCGACGTACTTCAGGACTCGCTCGAGGGCTTCGTTTCCGTATCGTGTCTTCTTCAGGTGGTGCTCGCGCTGGTCGCCGAACGTGAACGCAGAATCGTAGTCATCGACCCTGACTTCGATAGGAACTGCAAGCTCTGCCCAGGAGAAGCGTCCGACCCACTCCTTGCGGGCTTCGTTCTTGATGACCGGAGGATCGACATGGGCCGCATTGTGCTCGGTGACTAGGAAGGTGCCTCCGGCTGGACGGATGGGGCTTCTGTAGCCGTCGTCGTCGCGGGTATGCTCGAGACCGATAGATGCCGGCGGTGTGTCGTGGGTGACGATTTTGGTCGGTGGAGACCCCTCGCGCTGCGGGGCTGAGGCGACTTCTACCATAGACTTGGATATTTTGCACTGCGAATCAAACGCGTGGTTAGCAGAGACACCAAATTCGAAGCCGCAGCCATTACGCACTATGTCGACGGTAAACGTCCATTTGGGTGGTGGTTCCGAGTCGTCGTCACTCTCAGAATGCTTCCGCTTGCTCCCGCCGCTGGTCCCGAGCTCCGAGTCTGCTACATAGTAGGCCATATCCAGAGTCTCCTGCGGAGGATCAGGATGGTCGCATGGCATGAAGACGTCGAACATGGTCTTGAGGGAGACCTCCTTGATGTTGTTGGCGATGCCGTCCAGATCCATGTGTACACGTCAGGGCTACGGAGAGGAATCGCTGTAAATGCAGCACCTGAGTTGGAGCTACACGATTTGACCATAAGTCATATGAACACCCACCGGTGGTTTCAGTTGGGTGGAGCGAGCTCGACTTGACTTGAGTACGGAGGTTGCAGCACTGTAGTGAGTGGGAAAAACCATCACCATTCAGTTCAGGCCCGCCGATAGAGATGCGCTTTTATACGTACCAGTAAATTGGCCGTCTGATCAGGGAGGAAACGAAGTTCTAATCCGCCGTGTCGCTCAACGTTCAACGTTCAACTCGGAATGAAGCGCTGAAGTCGTGGCGTGGGAAATATCATATGTCAGGCCGGTCTGCCTTTTTGGACCATAACCTCACCTATCGTTGTCTCCGGCGACCATGCACTCTCTACCTATAAAGGAGTGGTCGAATTATAGCAGAACACGGCTCAAACTATACTGCGACACTTTCTGTGCTAAGGTCCTAGATGCGCACATGCGCACAGCCATTCTCAGTTTGAGTATGCCAGGGAGCCTGGTCCAGTAACAAAGCGCGATGCTTGGACTGTAAGAATGACTGACGATTGGCGGAACTTTGCGACTCGCTTTGACCTGTAACTAGTATATTACCGGTGAGATGGAATAAATTGCCCATAATCCCTCTCATCCGGACCGCTTCTCGCCACGTGCGCAGAGTCCGAGACGGTATGATGAGCCGTCACGCACACCGAGTCAGTGCGGTGATCCGCGAGAGCTGAGACGACGAACTGGTGACTTCTACAAGTTCGCCAGCGCTGAGGCGGTTGCTGGGTGGTCATCGTTGATAGTCGAAGTCTGTAGTATAATGCATGAATCGGCAACACATGTTATTCTGTTTGGTCGGTGGCATGGACGAATTCACGAGGAAGACAGGACGGGGTCCAAGAGGGCCGGCCACTCGAGAATGATACAGCATAGGTGGTGCGGAACGTACAGTCTGATGATACTTGAGCCTGTCGAGTCCGCGTTGGGTCGGCTTCACAAGAGAGCGCGTCCTCAATCCACTCCGCGCCTCTTGAAACTGTATCCCGTCGGCGGCTCATATTGGACGTGGATCTCGACAACGTTCCTCATCATCTCCGGCCACCCTCCAGCTTGCAGTCTCACCGGTCCCGCAGCGTCCACGCCTCCAGAGTTCCTGGCAAAGGTCCCCAGTAGCCTGTGGTGTGCGTCGAAGTGCTTCTTCAAGAAAGCATGTTTCTGCCAGAACGCCTTCCGTTCGGGGTTCTTCTTGAACATGCCTCGTTGAGGCGGCGCACTGCGACGATCGCAGATGTAAGCTTGGAAGAGCGCATTTGTGAATAGCTGTAGGACATAAGTAGATACTGCGGTGAGCCGGTGCATGAAGGCGGAGTTGAAGCTTGCGCATACGCACCGCATAGCCCATCCTGGAGACCCCTTCCCTGCCCCAGGCTTGCGCCGCCACATCCGCTCCATCCGCGCCTGACACATCATTGCCATCGAAGAGGACGAGGATGTGCGGTACAAGCGTCCTTTGCTTGACGGACGCCAGCAGGTCTGCAGAGTGATCGGGGCCGAGATTCGACAGCACATTGTAGCTAGGAGGGTGTTCGCCGTCAGGACGATGTCCATGATCGGCCTCTGTCTGATTGGGCTCGTCTGCAGGGCCTGAACATTGAACAGTGGCCGTCAGTGAACGCTCCCCGGGCAAACATCGAAGTGCTTACCGGGAGTCTTCGACTGGATGTTCGAGTCATAAGCAGCTATGTCGCTTTGCATGGTTCAAGATGCATGAAACCGTGGCGTTGATCTGCGCAAGCTACCTGTATATATTGGTTCAGTGGTGTTCGCATGACGTACGCGTTCCACAAATCACAGATCACTGCGCAGGAGGAGTAGGTTCAAAGTCAGTAAGCCCGAATTTGTGAACTGTCACAGCTCTCAGATTTCAGTCGAGTGAGAATCTGAATCCTAGCGATGCATGGCAGGAGGCAGAAAGAGGGGTTAGCGCTGGTTATGTAGCGTTGCTCGAAGCGTTGAGTCGGAGCGTGGGATACCAAGGCATATCGGCTGCCGTCACACCAACTTTATGCTTACCGCCGCCACCTAGTGAGTACAGCTCCGCTCTTCTCAAGCTCGTTAATTGTACAAGAAGTGTACTGACGCGCATATGTCTTCAGCCCCGGAAACGTATACTGCCTCTCGGACGACGAGTTCGACACCTTCTGGAACGGCACGATCGAGGCCACGGGCATCAACTGGCTCGGAGAACTCACGAACCAGACCGACCTGAGCAACTTCTACGCTCAGGCTCCGGTCATGGACGCGAAGTACAAAGAGTTCGCCGAGAAGTGCCTGCAGGGCCCGAATGCGACCACTCTGCAGTACATCGGTACTGCGGCAACTGTCCGCGACCTCGTCGGGCTCGCGGACACTATCGAGGGCCCTGAGAGTCCTATCTTCTATTGGGGCCTCTCGTATGGAACGGTTGTGGGAGCCTGGTTCGCTAACAGTAAGTCGGTCGAATTGGAAGGTACAAACTAGTACTGAACTGGCTGCTGTGTACCCCAGTGTTCCCGGAGCGTGTCGGCCGAGTTATTCTCGACGGTGTTCTCGATTCTACGCAAGTCGCATCCCTCCAGTCATATAAGGTACGCTAAGTCTTAGAGCGATATGTGAGAAGACATGCGTAGCTGATGCACATACTTTAGCTCTGGAGAGACCAAGTCTCATCTGTTGAGGACGTATACAGTGCGTTCGCGAATGCATGTGCCATGGCAGGTCCGGCCGGGTGCAAGCTGGCTCCGTTTGAAGGAGCTTCCGGTGCGGATGTCATTGATTACATCTCACAGGCCATTGAGGTGCGACGACGGAGCGTTCTACTTTCTCGTCGGTGTCTTTGCTCACCGTCACGCATTTTGACATTGTTGTAGGTCCTCCACGCCCACCCCGAGAGCAACAACCTCCTCAGATTGAGAGGTACGTCCCGGTCTTGTACATGCGAAACCTCACATGCTCATGACGGGAACAAAATAGCCACAATCTTCGGTGGTTTGTACCAACCACAGATGTGGGAGCAGCTCGCGAACACTGTCATACCCGGCACTATCTCGAGTTTAGTGGGCAATACGTCGGACACTAATGCGACTACACAGAAGTACGTCTTCTCTTCGCGCCTTTGCGCGACGACTCGCTCACAGCTTTGCATAGCAGACGTGCGCTGGACAGGCGCGCGACCTTCACCCAAAACAGCTACACAGAGCCAGCAGTCGTCTGTGCAGACAGCGTCGACACTGATCCCAGTCTGACCATCACCGACATCTTCGACGAGATCGTGAACGTCACCAGGACCGTCTCTCCTTCATGTGCGTTGCCGCTACTGCATGTCCCATGTCCGCCGGCGCACTGACAGCTCTTTCTCTTGCTCGTCCACTGCAGTCGGCGCGTTTTGGCCCATCCCGTGGGACCGCTGCTCTTACTGGCCTGTGCGCGCCCCCGAGCGGTACCAAGGTCCCTTCAACGGCACATACGCGAACAAAATCCTCGTCATTGGAAACACGTACGACGATGCCACGCCCTTCTTCGAGGCGCAGCACATGGCCGAGGTCATGGGCGACCAGGCGGCGCTGGTGCGACAGGACGGTTTCGGGGTACGTCCCGGTCCAGCGGTCTGCGGCACAATCCACTGATGTTTTCATTACGCTCCCGGTAGCACACTTCCATATACCAACCCTCGGAATGCGTGACGAACGTCATCATCGCCTATCTCGAGAACGGAACGGTGAGTGACCTGCACAGTGGTGGATTCTGAAGATCCCGACTTGGACTGACCGGGACTGCTTGGCTCTACTCGTAGCTACCTGCTGGAAACGCTTCGGCGCCCACCGTCTGCGCGATCGATGATTCGGTCGAGCTCTTCCCTGGTGTCAAGTCCGTCGATGTCCGGGCGAACGGGACCATCTCGGACAGGGAGTGACAAGTGACTCCTTCGCCAGAGAGGTCTCAAGCAAGAGAGACAAGGGTAAGTTCGAAGTAGCGTCAGCGTTGACTTGGACTCGGATTGCATCTCTTCGTAGTCTTTCGCCAATTGGATGGACTATCACCCGCCTTATGCTCCTAGTTCCAAACGCCGCACGTTTGAATGCACTGGTAGATCTTCCGCGGAGGACGTTGAAGCGAACACACCTCTCGCCCGGGCCGGCCTTAGGCTGGTGCTCACTGCCATCCCGAAGCCCTCAGCTGAATGCGAAGGAAGTCTTCGATGTCATCGGTACTTGGATTGTGACTCGATTGCTACACTACTACACTAAGCAGAAGCTCCTATGCATACAAGAACAATGCAATAGATAGGTATACAAATGAGAAAATGAGATACTGGTACAACAAGATGATTAAGAGGCATCCAAAGCCGCGTGAACCAGCGACGTGCATACGACCATCCATCCTCGATCAAAACTGGGACCGGGCCCGGAATCGGAGACGACGCTCAGTACTCCGCCAACGGGATGATCTTGCCGGTGTTGTAGAACGACGGGCGTGCCTTCTTCCGCCCGAGCAGCTCGACGTCCCCGCTGTCGAAGAACGAGTACCCGGCTACCGCACAAACGCGCATCAGCAACCCTTCCTCCGTGCACAAACCATCTGATGAAGAAGGCACTCACGCATGGTGTCCTCGTCCTCGTACCCGTTGACCTGCTCCATGTGCCCGTTGATCGGCCGGCCGGTCTTCGAGTCGCGCAGCACGCCAGCGTGGTCGATGAACGGCTCCGGGCGCTGGTTCGCGGACAGGTGCAGCTGGATGAGCATGCGCTGGATATCGTGGAGGTAGCCTTGGAGCGTGTCGAGGAACCTGCGCGTCTGGAGGTGCTTCGACGATGCGCATCTGAAACACAACTATCAGCAACTCGGCACGCCCTCGCCCGTGAGCGGCAAGACGTACATTGAGATACCCTCGTCCTTGATGATGTACCCGATCCCGTATCCGTCAGCTGCGACAGGGCCGAAGCCGAACAGCCTCAGCGCAGGGTTGCCGCAGTTAGACGTGGAGAGGATCGACCGGTTGAGAATGTGCCACCCGTTGTCGGTGAAGATGGCAGGGAGCGGGGGCTTCTCGCGACTGCTGCTCCCGCTCGAGACCGTGCTCGTGGGCGACGTGGGCCGGTCGTCATCGTCGAAGCCGTTAGCAAGCGCATACTCCCTTTCGCGCTCGCGCTGCGTCAGGCAGTAGAGCGCGTACAGGTGCCTATATGCGCGCAGATCGTGAGCAACCACGTCATGGGAGAAAATGGCATTGAGGACGCGCACCTGTCCTGGCCGAAGCCCTTGCTGCACTCCTTCGTGAGCTGGGTATGCCCCTGACACGCTTTCCTCAGGAGGCTGACCTTCTGCTGATTGGAAGCCTCCGAGAAAAACGCCTTCACAAACTCAACCGTATGCGGCTGCACGGTGCGGATCGCCTCTGTACGCCCGTGCAAGAAGTTCTTCGTCATCGCGGGTTCATACGTGCACTCGATGCGCCCGTATAGGCCGTAGTACGCAGCCTGGAACGCCATCTGGACGAACGCGTCGGGCGAGAAGCCGTGCGAGGTGATGAAGTTCTTCCCATACGTCTTGAACTCGAGCGCCTGGCAGTCGTTCTGGCAGATCAGGTCGCTCAGACGTGTTTCCGCGAACCGGATGCCTGCGCGCAGCTCTGGGTAGAGCGTCCATTCAAGCTTCTTGGGCGCGGTGTCAATACTGTATGATGGCGAGCCCACTTTCGTGGGCTGGCCGCGCGGAGCTTTGTATGACTTTGCGTAGGGAGAAAGGGGTGCATGGAAGAGGGTGGGTGCGGATGGGTTGATGGACCGGGCAAGGAGCATGAGGCCTTCAGTGAAGATGTCTGCAGCGAACCTGGACGATGTATGCGTCAGATATCAGGTACTCATGCTACCACTTCCGATGTACCTGAGGACTGTGTGACCATCGACCCCGGTATGCTCGAAGTTGATACCAGCGGCACCGTCCGCACAGACGATGATTTGTAGCTGCGAAGTCGAGACGTTAGCTCTTGGTCTGTTGCACATGGACAGTAACGATTATACCTTGTCATACCACCGGTTAGTGCAGGTTCCGACCTGAATACCGCCCTTCAAGTCGTAGGTACCACACAGGAAATTATCGCAAAGTTCTGCCAAGTTTTCTGGTGTAGTATCGTCGAGGCAGACCACAAAAAGAGCGTTGTCGACGACATCCAGGCACGACTCGTTGTTCTTGTTGCGGGTGAGCGCTTTTCGGAGAGTCGACCAAATCTTGCGGTTCTCTGTTGATAGCACGCCGATGGAGTTGCGTGCCACCTGTGTTCAACGAATGTAACATGGTTACCGTTGAGTAGCTGCGTACGAGAAGAACAGACGCAGGGTCGCTCACCTCATGAATGGGCATCTGGTCTGCATCGGAGACAATCGCTTGTAGATTCCGGAGGATTTCGCGTTCTGTGAGCACGGGACGGTTCTCGGCGTCAAGTACGTCGAACCAATCTAGGCGAGAACCCCACTTCATTAGCCTGATGTCGTCATGGGAAGAGAAGCCAAGCCATACAGAATTGCCCGCGCCTGAGCACGACTATATGCCTCGAGTCCGGGTGAACCTCCATTTTGCAGCCTCTCTGTGTCAACGGAAATGAGCATACAGTCAGTATACGGCTAGCTTGGAGAACAAGACGTGAGCGCGTCGCACCTCTGTGGGTATACGGGCCGTGCCAAACAAGCGCGAGTACTGGTCCATGTCGAGCGGGATCCCGCGCACGGCATCGGGCTCGAGCATGCCAGCGCGGAGATCATGAATGAAGCCCAGCGAAGACACGATCAAAGAAGCAGCGCGAGGCAGCTGTTGCCCGCGATCTGGCGTAGGATCGTTCCTGCCCCACACGAAATAAGCATCGAGCTTCGAACTCGGAAATGGCATCCCGAAGACGCATCCACTCACTCGAGGACGAAGTACGGGTTCAATGCAAGCACTACCGGGTCTGAATGTGAGAGGTACGACTCGTACCTAGATCGCGGAGGTAGGACGCGTCAATCGACAGCCTCGCGATAACGCCGCCAACATGGGCGCACGGGGGAAGCGGACGTACCAAAACTCCTCGATGTAGCTTATTTCCGCCACGGGAGCGAAGTCAGCGGAAGCAGTGCGGACGGTAGTCTGAGAGAAGAAGCACACCTGGCCTTGTCCTTCGCGTACTCCTTCAGCTTCTCCTGGATGCGCGGGCCGTCGTGGTGCAGGAACTCTTCGACGGCCCTCTTCGTCTCGGCGTGTTCGCGCGGGTCCTGTAGACCCTCGAGAGCCCTCAGGTACCGTGCGCAGGTCTCTTCGAGGGGGGGAATGGGGAGCTTCGGGAGCTCGCATTGGCGAGCGAAGGTGCGTGACTCTGGTGGATTCGCTTCGAACTTGGTCATCGGACCGCTGACGGAGGGCATGGTGGGCGAAGGGGGTCGCGCGGGGTGAGTCGGGTATAGATGAGGGCAGAAGAGGGCGCGGCGGGGGGAGAGGAGGGGAGATGGAATGGGGAGGGGAGGGAGGACTCACTTTATGACATACCCCGCATGAGGGAGGAGGCTAAATGCGGGGAAATGCGGGGTAAACGCCCTAAACGCCAAGGTGCAATCACCTGTAATCGGCTCGCGCAGCCACGTTATCGCTCTTTCCATCTCTGCCTCCTCGTAACTCCGCACAGACGCCCCGGACGCGGCCCTCCTGCTCTGTCCGACAAGACGCAACCTTGACGGAAAGACGACATGGTGGGATGTAGCCGTCGCGGGAGACGACCCACGCGCCGTGTTACGGGTCTTCGCGGTTCACGCGAACCTCACCAGCTGCGGCACGCAATTCCGGGCCTTGTCCGACTACAGTGTATTTGTAGAGACTGACTTCTGCTCCGACCTCTCCGATATTATTGATAGGAGATGGTTGCCCGGAAGGGAGGGGGAGTGGGTCACAATAACAGTGCATGCCGAGGGCATGTAAGCACACGCAAGTCATACCGCCCAAACGTAGCTTGTTCGCAAAGAGCTTGATGAACCTGCAAACATCTCTGTCATACTTGGCTAGGAACCAAACTGCGGCGAGGTCTTGCTTCGGGGCACCTCGAAGACAACCGATCATTCTAGCAGGAAACCTATGCATCCCGGAGCGCCGCCCAGCCCTGCGGAGCACTCACCAAACGTGTTCTCGACCGTTCGACCGCTGACCACATGAACAAATTGGTAGATGCTGTGCATGTTACTTGTACACATGAACAGATGCGCTAGAGATACAGTTGGGGTATGGAGAGCCTTGAGAGAGAGACTAGGACGAGTGCGGCCATAACGTAGGAGACTAAGCTCAGGGGGAGCGCGGATGGTGGCGCTATGGTTGTTCAGGCGCGTTCCGAGAGATTTGCGAGGCTTTCACCTGAGGGTGGGGTGTCGTCAGTACGGGGCCCCGTGCGGGAGGTTCAAGGGAACGGGCAGTGAGGGAGACTCGGGAGCGACTGGGAGTGAAAGGGAGCGGGGAGCGACAGGATTGGGTGGCGCGGGAGGTGGTTCTGGGGAAGAACGCATGCGGCCAAGGGACGGAAAGCGAGAAGAGAGGGCCAAACGCTCACCTGCTGCCGCTTTGCGTGGACAATCCGCCGGCTCTCGACTTCCGTCGCGAATTCGAGGAGCGACTTGCCCGCTTTCGCGCTCATGCGCTTCCACTTGTGCAGCTTCCTTTCCGAAGCAGGCGACTGCGAGCTGCTCCGGGACGTGCCCGGGGACGACGTCTGTGCGGGAGATCCATGTCAGAGATAAGCATTTCGGGCACTCTCGGCGCCGCGAAGAACGGAAATGTACCGCGGATGAACAGGGCGAGTCCGGCGAGCCCCAGGAGGGCTGCTGATCGTGGTTGACGATCTCCGAATCGTCGTCTGAACCACACAAGTTCATCTTCGGGTCGGAGATCCCCGGGCGGTTGTACAGGGGACAGAAGAACACATCGGGGTGGCTGTAGCTCTGCATCTCGTTCTCGTCTATCGCGATGCTACTGAACCGGGAAATAACGGAAAGAATAACGGAGGCAAAGAGGGTTGGGTATAATCCAGGAGAACGAGATCAAGAGAGCGGGATGCCGGCCGCAGGCAGTGCAATCCAGAGACGAGACAAGACGAGGCCGGGACGAGTGCGAATAGAGAGACCGAAACCCAGCGAGCGCAAGGAGATTTATGTATATGCGCCATGCACGCTTTGCTGTCGCAGACGACCATTCTGACCATTGAGCATTCGGCAGCTCGGTTGCGATGCGGTCTTTGGCCCGCAGACAAAGCACTGAGCGCTGCATAGTGGCCGTATGACACTTGGCTGTGATCGCCAAAGCGGGTGACAGCCGGGGTCCAAGCGTGGGTGGTCGGCCTGTGGTCGCGCATTGCTTCAGGAATGACAGGCCATGTGCATCGATGCGGTGCTGTGTGTCTCGGAGCTATCGGGGAACACAAGAGGGCACGCCGCGCGCCGTTGGGCCGCAAGACAAAGGCTCTTTGTGAGCTTTGGCAGAGCTTGTCGAAGCATTACCGAGACAAACGCGGGGTTTTCCGGAAAGCCATGGTCAACCTCCACCCGATCCCAGAGATGTTCCCTAGGGTCGTGCACACAACGACCGACAGTCTGCGATGGCGACTGCTGGTGCGGCTGAGTGGCGTGAAATTGTCCGAACTTGCGATGCCATCTGTCCCCAAACGTCGTGAGTGTCACGAGCGCACAACGAATGCTCACTTGCATCGCACGATCTATGTCATTGTGAACGTCTGAAGCTGGAGTCAGATTGCAATTCCGGGCGAGTGGCCAGCGCTGTGGCCAACTCGCATCTCCGGAGGTCTCGCGATCTACACATACTGTTACTGTAAGCCAGTGGGTTGAAAATCATTGACGTTGCTTGGAGAGATCGGATGCTGGCAACACATATTTGAGCGACCAGTTGTGAGGTGCTTCAAGTTCGTCGTGGGTGGAGCTTGTCAAGGTCGCAATATTGTGCTCGCGAGTCTCGGACACCGCCGGGACAAGCCGGGACGTGTCATCAAGCGCTCGGGGGCACCCAGCCGCCCAAGGCGGCCACACAGTTTGTGTTGTCGAATTATGAATACTGTACCATTTCACTCAATTCGCCAGGCCCTGTGACCTGTGACACGGCCAGACAAGGTTCGAAATTCGCCACCAGGGGTGGTGACCTGTGACAAGTGGCGAAATTCATCACAAAATGACTATATAAGGTGCGCGCGTCAGCGCGCCGCCCAGGAGCGCCCATAAGCGCCGGAAGCCCAATTGGCCATCCAGGCTGGTGACCTGTGACATGAAGCAAATATTCGCCATTTGGAGGACCCCGTGACATGTGACAAAACGAATTGAGTGAAATGGTACAGTACTTTGACCGTCTCTGTGTAGGCAGATGGTGCGTTGTCGCCGGAGACAATGGTGGATGAGGAAGGAAGTCAATGGAGGTCTCGGCCAATGCCATCAGCAAAAAGCAAAAAAGAGTGGGAGTGCTTGGGAGTGATTGTGAGAGCCGCAATCTTCGACAATCCACTGCGGTACTCGGAACCGATTGTGGTGACGTCGAGCGGTGTTGCAAACCGTACAATCTTCCCGCAAGTGGTTTGCAAGCGATTGGAATCCCCAGAATCACTTCTTTAGATTGGGTTGGATTGCGGCGATTGCGAGAGCTTACATTTGCCAGATGATAAATCTGGTCCTTCATCCTACTAATAGTATACA
>NW_027137954.1:186782-236966 GCF_003813185.1 Lentinus tigrinus ALCF2SS1-7
CATACCATGGGCGACGTATCCCACGAGGAAAGGACTTACGGGTACATATCTCACGCATTGACTGCTTACCTTAAGCATGAGTCTATTAGGCCCGGGTGATCCAGCCAATGGAATTCCAAGCACAAACCTGCAGGCCCACAACTTCAACAGTCTCTAGGAGGGAGGGAGGACGAAGTCACGAAGACCGAGACAAGTGAGCCTGGCAAGTTCATATATCTTCCAAGTCGCCGTCAATACCGGAGCCGAGAGGAGAGAGATCGGACGCTGGGCGTTCCACGCGCACGGCCGGAGTTTGTCTCTCATTACTATTACGGCCGGCATCCTTCAATTACAATCGGGCGCAAGCTCATCGACTGATTGCAATAGTTTGCGATATGAAACTTATTCGGCATCGATTATTATTGTTCACAATCACTTCTAAGCTTGTGGAATATTGCAAACACTGGAATCATTTCGGAGGTTTTTGGGTTTTTGCTGATGGTTCTCTAAAGCGCCAATCGGGGACAGATCTATGATAGTACTGCGTACAGTTCACGAACTTCTTGATCATCTTAACCATCGAGTTTAGTGGAACAACACGACAGACTGGCCGAGATCTGTGAGTCAGTTGAACAGATGGAGACATAGATATAGGACAAACAACGACTTTGAGGGTAAAACGTACATTAGGATGACTCTAAGGAGAACGACGCCTTGAAGTCCGCGATGCCCGCCCAGCCTCCCTCAAACCTATGAATCTGGGGTGACCGGTTTTGGCCATATCGCACGAGAATATTCAGGAGGGGTTTGCACAGATCGAGGCTGTACCCTTGGTTTGAAGACGCTATACAGAACGGCCAATAGTTGCTCCCGTATTGCGCATAAGACCTCCCGGGGCAATCCATGGGGGGGTGTCCAAGGAAAGATAGCACCGTGCGTTCCGCAGAGGACAAACCCCGTCTGTGCCGCAATCCCGCTCCCAGGTTTCAGCATTCCAGCCAAAAGCCAACAACAGAAGCAGCATTGCTTGCTAGCCCCTATCGGGATACAATCAGATTGTTGTCGACAAATGGTACAGGTGAGTATTTTCGCGGTGGAAAGGAAGCACAACCACTCACGGGTAGTAGCGTGGGCAAGCGGCGTGGGCATTCCTGCGACAGAGACATCACATCCGCGCAGACCGCCTGAGGCGAGGCTCATCAACGTCGCCTCTGCGTGAATACTTGCCGTGAGTTTGACAGCCGCGCCCTTGACACCGTCCAGAGCAGTGAACTTTTCCTTGAAGCGATCGAAGTACTCTGTCGAGATCGCGAGATCCTTGTCCGGGGTGACGGCCACTGCGTAGGCCTTCAGCGCCATGTTAGGTGGCGTCACGGCACATGAATAGACGATGTGGGCAGCAGCGCGAAAGGGGATGATGAGGGACCCAAGATGTCGTAAAATATGGGATAGGCCGTCTTCGGTGTTGCCTCTGAGGTCATCGACTGATAGCGGGCGTGAGCATGATGATATAAAGAATGCATAGGAATTTACCGTCAATTTGTTCTCAATGTTCGCAACTCTATTGGTGAGCCCTGCACGGTTTCGGTTAATATTGGATGATACGGGATGTTTCTGAATCTCGTACGTACCAGCTAATCGTCGCTTATTCCTCTGATTCAAAACCACCGTGTATTGTATGTCCAGTTCAAAGATGAGGGGAATCTGGAAGAGGAACTCAACGATGCCCGTACATATGGCATCGTCCAATAATGCCATAGCGCTCCGCAGCGACACACGCTCAAGCCTGTCGTTGGGGCGCCGGGCTTCGCAACCCTTCTTCCCTTTCTGGGATAACGTCTCGAGCATGGTGGTGTAGCATGCATGAAGAGCCCTGGCCCAAGCTACCGCCGTAGTCGACGAGACTGTGTAGCGGACCTCGTCGGTTGCGGAGGGCTCATTGGGAATGATTCCGTGCGAGTCAAGGAGGGACTTATACAACCACCTCTGAGGAAGCATAACAGAAAGGGGGGAAAGATGGGCAACAGACCACTGCGGCGTCCGCACAGGGGCTGGCAGATGGACAGCGGACAGTGAGGATGACTCTTGAGGACCGGCCGATGAAGACGATCCCTGAGCAGCAATCGTGGACTGCGTCTCATAGAACTCCAGCAGAGCTTGAAGAGGATGCTGCATCCACAAGGTACCTCCACTCTGCAGCCGCACAAAGAGCTTGCGATAGCCTCTCATGATCGTGAGATCGAATAATCGGCTGGTAAGAACCATCTGATTTCTTGTCTCGTCAGGTCTCAAGCGCATAGTGGACGCCATGATGGACATGACATGACAGATATGGACCTCGAGATCCACGTCGCTGAATCTCAATATCAGCTATTCTGCCAGTGGAGAGACGATAGAACGGAGTGTACTCACGACACGCTGTTCATATCACCAAGTTGTTCGCGAAGCTGGGCAATATCCAACAACGTCCACTTGAACGGGGACTCCGCGCGCATTGGCACTCTGTTTGACGTAGGAGTTCGGCGACACTACTGCCACGGTGATAGATTCGGGCTCAATCTGACCGGTCACCACGACGTGCGAATCGTCGTTGCTTCCGGTAGAGAGTACATATGATATGTTGGACCAGAGGTCCGCATGCGAGAAGCGACCAGCCTTCTTAGCCTTCAAGACCGTGGATTTGCCGCGGCGTACATCCTTCAGGAGAGCAGTGAGGAGTGTGATGTCTCGACTTATGTCTGTCTCCGTTTCGGAGATGTCTGCGGATAATGGGAAGAATCCGGCCATTATAGGCGGCAGTTCGCTCTGTGGTTCACTCATTTGTGGGCTGGCCAGGTGGAAGGAGTAGCCCTAACCCCTCTCAGTCGCGTGGGCATGTTAGAAGCGCCGGTCCGCCCGCCGTTAGGCGGGATCGACCCTCGGAATGACCACCTTACCTATTCTTCCTATTCCCAGATATCCAGGGCTACCCACTGAGGTCTCAGGGGTGTTTCTCTTTGATCCCTCCAAAGACGCCAAGTCAGAGCCCTCAACAGCAGTTCAGTGAGGTCATATGACATACGCGTCCGGTCTTTTCTCGACCAGTGCTTTCCTATAGTATATCGTACAACATACGCGAATAGATACTTCTTAGGCACTGTTAGTGGAGGGAACCTGCTCCGCAATCCAGGCTCCCAACGTCTCGGGGTTCCTAGTCTGAAGGTAGACGATGCCCGGACCAGTGAAGCTGCGACAGAATTGCGCTCAGTAAGGACTATTGCCAGTAGAAGATGAGGCACATACCGGCAGACAAGGCCCTCGTCAGTATGTGAGGCAGAGAACAGGCCACCAGCGTCAATGCGCTCGACCTTGTACTGCGCCGTCCACGCCACCAGGTGTCCATTGTCAACTGCGCAGTAAGATACGGTCAGAATCACGCACGATTACATGCCACAACAACTCGATTGCACGGACCTATCCACTGTTCGCCGGGCTGGAGTGTCCTCGAGGTGATCGCACCCAAGCTCTGTACCCACATCACGCCGGTACCGTTGACGTGATAAACGAAGAGACCCTCTCCGGAGACTGTGAACGTGCGTGGTCAGCGTCAGCGTCAATCCTCAGTGTAGCAACACAACAGCCAACTGTCCAAGAGACGTACAGAGTGCCTTGCCAAGACCCTGGGACTTCGTCGAGCGCGCCACGCCCATCGTGCATGCAAGGAAAGCGTCCTTGCCCACGGACCAGTTCGTATGGCCATCCAGCTGAATGGGAACGATGTCGCCCCAAGTCTCGGGCGCGAGGAGGACCTCGCCAGGACCGGTGAAGATCGATTCGGACATCTAATACGTAGCACGCCAATCAGTCAGACTCCACCCGGTCGCGGAACGTTCAGGGGTTCCCCGCACCTCGCCGCCAGTCAGGAGCTTCTTCATGCTGAACTTAAGCTTGCCCTTGATACGGACAGAGGCGTCCATCGCGACCATGCTGCCGGGCTTCGCCTTGATCTCGGCCCCAGGCTGGAGGCGGACGTAAAGCATGCTGTTGCTGTCGCGATGGTCAATGCGGAACTGCGCGCCCTCGGCCTGCCCGGTCGTCGGGACATTCGACGCGCCTTGCGGCTGCTGAGGAGCCGCAGCGGGGTAGCCATGAGGAGGCTGAGGGTAGGATGGTTGGTGGTGAGCCTGGTGCGCGGCGGCGCCGGGGAAGCCAGGTTGAGGGTAGCCGGGTGCGTAAGACATCCTGAAGACACACACGGGTCAGCCTTGATCGCGGGAGACAAGGATGCGCTGGAGAATGCTCACTCGAGGGTGGAATGCAATGAAAGGGGATTCAATGTGGTCGATGGAGGGATGGGCGATGGTTATATACTTCCGCGCGCCACCAGCAACGGCGAATGCCCGATCGCTGTTAGTTCGCCAACTTCATCATGGCGATGCCACTCACCGGAAGCGACCGAAGCGAGCGAGGATTACTCCAAGAAGCAACAAACACGAGGTCGATCAATCCGAGAGCACCGGAAAGGCGATGATTCTGTACGGGCGGTGCTGCAGCTATGTCTCCAAATTGCCAGCAGTTGACGGAGAACCACGGCTTCGAAGACGGTGTCACAGGGGCTCGGATACAAGATCACGATGCAGCAGCCTGTGCAGTCTATGCTCTAGGTGCCACTTTTGACGTACCACGCAATCGACACGACTGCGTATCTCTGCATGTGTACCTTTGTCGGCGTACAGCCTCATCATGATCAGGGAGGCCAAGCTAGAATCGCAACTCGGGGACTCTCGCCTTCCGACTCGGATGTAATACTCGTTGGAAAACGACGCTCACTATGTCCAACCGGGAGCAGGCTGTCAGCAAAAGAAATCGAAGTTAATATCAGGTGAGGGAAGAGACTCAGTAGATATTATTGTTGACATCCGTGACCTGTCTCAGGTCTGTTCCCGCTGGTGGCTGGAGGGAGCTGGTCAAGCAGCGCTATCAAGCGTAGCAGTTGTCAACGCGCTTACGAATGGGGAGCAGAGATAAGATAGACGCTTCGTGTTATCTCGGACCCGCTCCACTCATAATACCAGCGATGACATCGTCGTCTTTCAACTTGTTACTTGTGTCGGTCAGAACAACTCTCTGCACAACCACGACGGCCGCGGACCCAACGTGCCCAACACCCTTGTTGACATCTCTTATATTTGCTTCCTCCTCTAGTATTACTGCTGCGATCCGAGCTTGAACTTTTGAAGCTTTGACCGGCCTACGTTTTGGACCATGGCCATCGCACCTACGTTAACCCTCGCGGTCGATGCCATGACACCTCGGAGTCGAGAGAGGCTGCATTACACGGGTACGTACTCACGTTGTCTTGAGCATCTCTTTCCCTAACCTAGTCATCCTACCTTCTTCACTCCAATTACGAATTTTCCAGTTAACGCGCTCTTACTCCCATCCTCTCCGGGGCTATCTCCGGAGGCATCGTCGGCGTCGCCTGGATCATCGGCATCATCGTCTGGCTCTACAAGCGGCATCGCCGTGCCCGCCGCGCAAAGGCCGCTGGCTTCCGGAGTTACCGCGAGTTCCTCGACCCGCCCAAGAAGCAGGATGCCTTCATCATTCCCCCAGACCCAGCCGTCCTCCAAGGACAGGCGCGCCCGGGGCAGAAGTTCGTTGTCGAAAAGGAGCATAAGAAGAAGGGAAAGGACTTTTTGTTCAAGCATGCGAAGACGGTGCCCGTCGCAGAGGCGGAGGAGAGGCCGCATGGTGAGAAGGAAGGGGTGCCGCCCGGGATGAACCATAGAGCCTCTGCGCCGCCGAGGGTGTCAGAAAGCACGCAATTGTCACCTTTTTGCTGGCTGGCGATGGTGAAGCAGGAGGCGACCCGGAGGCGGCGCGACATGAGTCGGATACTTAGGCGTTGACGACATGAACGGTACGCACATTCTCCTTTTCAAATCATTTTCCGAACGGTGTCGTTGATGCTGTGAATAGTCTTATGGAATTCACTTGTTCATCGCGATTGTAGCATTGGGTTTGCCTGCGACCATGTAACTTTATACCCTCTCCCTGTGCCACCATCCTCGTATCATCACAACAGCGTTTCGTTTAATCAGAAATTCACGATCGACTATGATAGTCAGGTTCTGGTATGCACTGCTGCTCTTTCACTACCAACCACGCTTGCTCTCGACGTTGGAACGCAGTCTTGCGAGGACATCTTCCATCATCGGCATGATTGGGTGCTGGACTCAATGTGTGGTGGCATTCGAGAGTAGGCAAGGGTGTCTAGACGACGATCCCGTTGCACGAATGACGAGAAGAGAACAGATTGTCTACCGTCGAGCATCGATGAATGCCGTACGAGACGTCACCAGTCTCCTTCAGTGGCTCGGGATGCTGGCGTGGCCCTACATGACCGTTGAACATTGAACATTCACAGACGTACGGACGTCCTCGGGCCTACTCCAATATCCGTGCGCAGACTACGACGAGATGCAATTCATTGCAAAAGCACTGACGCTATCGCCAATGCTAGGACGATCACGCAGAAGCGAGTGACCCTATCCGCTGCGCCCAGGCTACCGTTTTGGCCTGTCGTCCGGTCTGACCTGAAGTTCCGTTCTGGTTTGAAATGCCCCCTCTACCTGAGATGGTTCTGTTCGCCTGTACATTGACCGACTTGACACCAGGGAAGAGCTCGACGGAGTCGTCGACGGCGCACACGGTCGGAGCCGAGGCGGTCCCAGCAGGTAGCTAATGAGATGTTTGTCAACCAATCCCTGGGGAATATCGCGCGCTGTACTGTACTGTACTGTACGCACAGTTCCATCTTTGAGATATGCGATGATGATGTCCGTAACACACTGCGAGGATTCGGCGAGGGACGTATGCTAGTCAGGAAGAAAAACAATTAGGTGATGACGCCGTGACACCCACACTGTTGCACACGTACCCCGAAACCATCCTGCCTCACTAGCGCAGCTTGGTCACCCATGACCTCGGCCATATGTTGGGCCTCGAAGAAGGGCGTGGCGTCGTCGTACGTGTTTCCGATGATGAGAACCTTGTTCGCGTAAGTTCTGTTGTTGAAGGGCCCTTGGTACCGCTCTGGGGCTCGTACGGGCCAGTACGAGCAGCGGTGACATGCGATGGGCCACAGCGCTCCAACTAATCGCGAGATCGCGAATGAGCAGATGACATATTGAGTCGGAACACAGAGTGAGACATACAAGAAGGAGAGACCGTTTGGGTGACGTTCACGATCTCGGCAAAGATGTCCTGGATGGTCAGGGAGGGATCTGCGTCGACGCTGTCTGCGCAGAGGATTGCTGGCTCAGTATAGCTGCCCGGCTGGATGATGTCCAGCACATGTCGCATTCTCCTGCGCGACGCAGTGAGGTGGGTGATAAGGAATGTCAATGACAGAAGGCTGACTGACGCACGTCTGTGTAGTCGTGGTGGACAAGCTGCCCACTAAGTCGGTGATGATGCCTGGAATGATGACGTCTGCGTACTCTTCCCAGTACTGAGGCGCGTACAAGCCAATAAACACGGATGCTTGAAACGGAATTTGGAAGTCTAAGCATCGAAGTCCGCACAGCCAGGCCGGAACCCACTTCTCAGATCGTTAAGGGTTTCGAAGCTCATTTCTAACGGGTGCAAATATGCGCCCTGTGTATCGGAGGCTGCATATCAACGAAAGCAGGAAGACAGCGCAAACATGAAGAACCAACCTCGAAGGCTTGAGAGAGGTAGTCGATCACGTCCGCGCCCGAGGCTCCTGCGAATGTAGTCAAGTTGCAGCCCGTCGGGCCCGCCATGGCGCATGCATTTGCGAACGCGCTGTAGACGTCTTCCGCAGACGATACTTGGTCTCGCCAGAGCTAACGCACACAATCATCATGAGCCAGAGCTCCTCAAATTGCAACAGGACCGTGGGGGATGCATACCTTGTAAGACTGGGTGGTAGCAACTCGTGTAGCGTCAACGACGCCGTCGAGAATAACGCGGCCGACACGGTCAGGGAACACTAGTAGCGTCTGTTTCAGTATGCAGAGCATGTCAGCGCACGAGACGAGCAACCCACTGTTGACGAACCACGCCCCGATTATAGTGCCATACGAGAGGCCCCAGTAGAAGATCGGGCTATTGGGGCCCTCAATTGCATCCGCTAGCCCGACGAGGTCGCGCACAGTCGCGGCAGTACCGATGTACTGCAGAGTGGTCCCATTCGGGCCCTGCAGGCACTTCTCGGCGAACTCTTTGTACTTCGCGTCGATGATCGGGGCTTGAGCGTGCAGGTTGTCGAGGTCGGTCTGATTCGTGAAGTTGCCGAGCCAGTTGATGCCCGTCGCCTCGATCGTGCCGTTCCAGAATGAGAAGAACTCGCCGTCCGAGAGGCAGAACACGCCTCCGGGGCTAGGGGAGACCAGACAGTCAGCAATGGAGGTGGGATCAGCCGAGCAACGATCACGCAGATGACTGACTAGGTGTATGGGCCGACGCCTCGAGGGTCCCAGCTGACGATGTCATAGGTACCCCCGGTGCGGTTCATGAGGGCTTCGGCGTCCGTCTGAAGAGCCTGCAGTCCGGAGCCTCCAGGCCCACCTGTATGCATGTAAATATCAAATATCACTCCATCAGTGTTCATGTGAACTTCAAGAAAGTGAAGAGGTACTGCCAACGGCTCAACTTGAACTTACCGGGGTTGTGAAAGACGGTGCCCTTCTTGCCTCCCGAGGTGGCGTTGGCTTTGACGACAAGGAGGTGTCCGTTGCCCGCAGATGCATTGTGGTAGTCAAGAGGAACACCGAAATACGCGCATGACAAGTTCGAATGCGGCTGGTCGTCGGGGCAAGGGAACCAACCCGTCAACTGTGCGCGCGTCAGCGCTACCAGGTGCGTCGCGATTCCTAGTGCGATGAACACCGCGGGCTTCATGTTGAACCTCCTCTGGGTAAGCACGACAACTTCAAGTACTACTGTTAGTACTTACCGCCAGGAGCAGCGCGGGGGAACGAGGGCAAGGGACTCGGAGGTTCGAGGAGTGGATTGATGCTAGGCTGTGTCACGTTGATCTCGGCAACGACCAAGCTGGATACAATGTTGTTGCTAAGCTGGGGACATTACGGCACTTATGAGATGACATCCGGTCTGGTCGGCTTGCCGCATCGACGGTCACACCTGGACAGATGCATGATATTCGAAGCACTGCAAACTGCGGCAAATCCTAGAAGAGCACGACATGTAATAGTCGGCATGGTCGCACGCGGAGTCTACACTCGAGGTTTGTCAGCTACTGCTCCAAGGTACCCACCGTTCGAGGAACAGTGCGTCTGTATGTCACAAAAACTGAACACACGAGAGCTGAAGAGAGAAACATCCACAGAAAACTGGTAATGGGTTCTAGTTCGCCTCGTAGCATTGCATATGCCTCCGAAGGGCCGCGTCGAGCACGGCATTGCTCCTTGTTCGTGATGATTAAGCATTTCCTCGGTCAGTGACTAAGTCGCCTCCCGCGTGTTGAGTCTCTAGAACGACGGCAGCCATGCGAGGAGCTCGCGCTACGGTGGAAGTCGGATGAACCACAGGAACCACCAGTCGATCACGCCATGCAAGACGGCTTCAACTGCCCATCGTACGCACTTCCGAGCGCTTGGCACACGACCTTCGGCATACAGCATACGGCGAAGGGTATGCGTCGTACGCGTAGGATGAGGTGGCTCTCCGGCATACGCTCTCGCGCCAATACAACGCGAGACAGAGCTGATGAGTCAGTGCCTGCGTAACGCTATATAAATGCTGTTGGGACTCACCAACGTATCCAAACCAAACCCACTAGACGCATACTCAGAGCACACATTCTCAACATGAGCCAAGGTGAAGGAAGACATACGCTTCCATGATGCAGCAGTCGACTGACTCGGTCGTGTCTCCAGCACCTTCCAAAGTCGGCATACTGATCTTCCCCGGCTTCGAGCCACTCGACGTCTTCGGCCCCGTCGAGGCGTTCCATACCGTCAGCAAAAAGTTGGCCAAGATCAACCTCGTCTGGATCGGTCCTACTCTCGATCCCGTCGGCAGCGCGCCCAAGGACATACACACCACCACAATGGGCTCCACCGTCGACACCCGCGTCGTACCCACCCACACCTACGACAATCCGCCCGAAGACCTCGAGGTCCTGCTTATACCCGGCGGCTTGGGGCCTCGTGTGCCGTCGAGCGATGGCGCCGTCGCGTTCGTCAAGAAGACGTACCCGAAGCTGAAGTACCTCATCACCGTCTGCAACGGGTCCGAGATTGCCGCACGGGCTGGAGTGTTGGACGGGAAGAAGGCGACGACGAACAAGTTCGGATGGAAGGAGTCGGTCGCGACGGGCCCGAAGGTGGAGTGGGTCAGGACGGCCCGGTACGTCGTCGACGGGAACGTCTGGACGACCGGCGGGGTGAGTGCTGGGATAGACGGTATCCTCGCGTGGATGGTGCATGTCTACGGCCGGGAGGTGGCGCGGCAGGTTGCGAACGAGATGGAGTATGAGTGGAGGGATGACGAGACTTGGGATCCGTTCGCGTACATCTTCGGCGAGTACGCTTAGGGCACACGTCGATTCTTTGCCGCTGCTCCATGAAGCGGTATTCGGTGTACGCAATGACTCAAAGGGTCTTGATCTACTTGTGATTCATTGTGCGCTCTGCGGCTCAAGACTCGAAATTCCTCGATGTTATGTTGCTACCCCGGGGAACAGTGATGCCGTTACGTGCGCTGTGGGTTGTCACTGCTTGTTACGTTTTAGAGCTAGCACCTGAGGAATGTGAGATAACTCACTGCAGTTGCATTCGTAAGATGTCCACAAGGAAGAAAGTGGGAAGGCATGGGAAGGATGAGCTCGCGGAGTCCGAGCATCTCCTCGGTCGATGACTAAGTAGCCTCCGCGTGATGAGCCTCTGAAGTGACAGTGAGCATGCGGGGCGCTCTCGCTACGATCGAAGTCGGAGGAAGCATAGGTATTAGTCGGTCACAACACAAAACACGGCCTCAATTGCCCTTCAGCCGCATAGTGTACGCTCTTCCGAGGGCTTCTCGTGCGACTTCAGCATAGAGCACACGCCGAAAGATAGCATTGTACACGTCGTAGGATGAGGCGGCTCTCCGGAATACGGCCCGCGCTAATACAAGGCCTTCCTAATGAGCCAGACCGGATGAGTCAGTGCCTCCGTAAAGCTATATAAATGCTGTTAGACTCACGAACTTATCCAGACCAACCCCGCTAGACCCATACTCAAAGTTCGCATTCTCAACATGAGCAAAGGTGAATGAGACATACGCTTCCGTGCAGCAGTAGCTTGACTCGACTGTGTCTTCGAAATCAGTACCTTCGAAAGTCGGCGTCCTGCTCTTCCCCGGCTTCGAGCCACTCGACGTCTTCGGCCCCGTCGAGGCGTTTCATACGATCAGCCACCAGTCAACCAAGATTGACCTCGTCTGGATCGGCCCTACTCTCGATCCGGTCAGCACCGCGCCGAAGGAGATAGTCATGACCACGGTGGGCTCCACGGTCGACACACGCGTTGTACCCACCCACACATACGACAATCCGCCCGAAGATCTCGAGGTGCTGCTTGTACCCGGTGGCGTTGGGACGCGTGTCCAGGTGCCGACGAGCGACGCCGCCGTCGCATTCGTCAAGAAGACGTACCCCAAACTGAAGTACCTCATCACGGTCTGCACCGGGGCCGGGATTGCCGCGCGGGCGGGAGTGCTAGATGGGAAAAGGGCGACGACGAACAAGTACGTATGGAAGACGACCACCATGACGAGGCCGGAGGTGAATTGGGTTAGGACGGCCCGATATGTCGTCGATGGGAACTGCTGGACGTCCGGCGGAGTTAGTGCTGGGATAGACGTTACCCTCGCGTGGATGGCGAGCGTGTACGGCCAAGAGGCGGCGCGTGATGCTGCAAACCATATGGAGTATGAGTGGAGGGATGACAGGAATTGGGATCCGTTCGCCTATATGTTCAGCGACTCGGAGGGAGCTTAGGGCACTATGTAGTCGAGATTGTGCCGCTGCTCCATGACATTCGGTGTATGCGATGAATATTGAAGCGTCTTGACATACTTGTGATTCATTGCACGCACTGCGTCTCAAGACCTCGAACCTCGAAGTCATGCTGGAATCTGGGGGAACAGCGATATCACTATATGCACTGTGCTGAGGTATCACAGTTCAATGTCCTCGAATAACTAGCCGAGATATATGAGATATTGGAACAGGTCGGGTCAAAACACATACCGTATTTACGTTCGCCTGGAGATGTTCAGAAGGCCTAGTAGTAAGTACATAGTAAGTGGAAGCAAGTTCAAACTTCAAGCCACAGATCTCCATCTAGAGGATCGGCGGCGCCAAAGCGGGAAAATTCACGTGGTACTCCATCGGCCATTGCCGTACCCCGCTTCCCCGGCGTACGTCCGCGCATATAGTTCTCTTCCTCCTCCCCCACACTTGCGTATACCACAGCTTATACCACGACTACAATCATGTCTCTTCAAGGTCTCATCTCGGGTTCGGAATGCGCTGTGCCCTTCAATCCGCTATCGCAGGTTTTGAAGCACACAGACGGAGATCGAAGCATACAGCAGGTGTGTAATATCCGTCCACCTTCATGCGAGTGCTCATGGAACATGTTCAAGGATAGGGTCGCTGGACCATCGGGTTCGAGGGTGAGCAGGTCAGCTACATATTCTATTGCGACGATCTGACCATCATGTAGCAGCTTCACCACCTACCCACGTCTTCGACTGCCCATGGCTCGCAGCAAGACCTCGCCATGGCCCGCCAGTTCTTCGAGGGCAATGCCCAGCAAGCGGGCGCACCGCCCTCATTTGCCATGCCACGCTACGTTGTGCCCACAGAACCTGAACGCTTCATGCAAGCCCCTCCGCAAGCCGGCCCCGACCTCGGGAAGGCTTGGAACGAGATGCAAGCTACCCCTGGCGAGATGTACCGCACCCACACTCCGACCGCTGCACCCGGAGGATGGAGCGCTGAATTCGACGGTGTGGCGCAGATCGGAAGACCGTCGGCACAGCAGAGCGTGCCTATGCAGTCGAATTGTGAGTCCTAGTCCGTTCCTTCCGCTCCTGGCGGCACCTGAGGGAGAGATGCTGCAGTCAGCCAGTCTCCGTACATGTCATCCGGGCTGTACGGGCGTGGAATGCCCATGGGCATGTCTGCGTTCGGGATGGCTATGCCCCAGATGGGCATGGACCAAGGTAAGGGGAAGGGCAAGCAAATCGACTTTGACGCCGCGTTTGCGCAATTGCACGCTTCCCTCGCGGACCAGACCGAGGGTGCCCGCATCACCGAGGTCACGGACGAGACTGTAGACGAACTGGCGAGCGACCTGCAAGAGACGACACTGGACAAGGGAAAGGAGAAGGCAGCGGAGCAGGAGAATCCGTATATGGGGTCCGACTTCGAGAAGTACGTATCTTTGGGAGTGGTTTCTCGCGCGCGCCCGACTGAGCTATTCGCAGAGTATGGGAGCAGCTACAGGGCTCGGAGCTGCCTCCCCCGCAAGAAGAGATGGCCAAGTGGGAGGCGCAGTTCAACCAGATGATGAACTCGCAGCGAGAGGACCTCGACTTCGACTACGGCGGGATGATGCAGAACGCATGGGAGAGCATGGGCCCGGACTTCAGCACCGAGCCGCAGATGCAGTTCGACGACCAGGGCATTCCGATCCTTGGCGACTACGTGTTTGGTGAGCGTCGTTACCTGCACGTTGCACACCAGCGATCTGACGTACGTGTACAGAGAAGGACAACAAATATCTTGATCCGTCGCACTCGAGGTCGTCGCTGCAGGAGGCGAAGGACCTTCTCGCGCATAACGGATCGTTGTCGGAAGCGGCGTTGCTCCTGGAGGCGGCGATCCAGAAGGGCGAACTTGGCGAAGGCGGGTACGAGGCGTGGATCTTGCTCGGGGAGACGAGGAGCATGGACGAGCGCGACGATGTCGCCATGCCCGCGCTCATGGAGGGCGTGAAGCGCGCCGAGGCAGCTGGTGCTCGCGGCGCAGGCATGATGGTAAGTCTCCTGGTCCTCGTATCGCCACACTCATTGACGGACCATCGTAGTCTCTTGCAATCGCGTTCACGAACGAGTCGCTGGAGCGCGCGGCACACACGATGCTCCTCCGGTGGCTCGAGGCCCGATTCCCGGACGCGGGCATCCCCCAGGAGGCATGGAAGTCGCTCTCGGAGTCGTCGTGGCACTCGCAGGAGCAGGTCACGAACGCGTATCTTAAGGTCGCGCGCGAGCAGTACAGCCGTGGGGAGGTGGACCCGGACGTGCAGATCGGGTTGGGTGTGCTGTTCTACACGAGCAGCGAGTACGACCGTGCCAAGGACTGCTTCGAGGCGGCGCTGAGCATGCGGCCGAAGGTGCGTGTGTTTGGGTTCACGTTTGGGTGCACGGGCTGATGAATGCATCACAGGACTTCCTGTTGTGGAACAGGTTTGGCTCGTGCCTGTCGAATGGGAACAAGCCCGAGGAGGCGCTGGGTGCGTACCGCGAAGCTCTGCAGCTCCGGCCCACGTACACCCGCGCTATCTACAACGTCGGCGTTGCATGTGAGTCTGCTTTCCTGTTCACGTGTCTCGTGGTCCTAACACCCGGTGACCAGGTCTGAACATCGGCGCGCACCAGGAGGCGATCGAGCACTTCCTGAGTGCACTCGCCTTGCAGGAGTCGTCTGGGGGCGGGAAGAGCGAGCAGCTGTGGGTAACGTTGCGGCGAGCCTTCCAGCAGATGGTAAGCACGTTTGTGGTGCTCGTGATCTTTGTGCTATTGTTGACGAGTCTGGCTTGTAGAACCGGCCGGACTTGGCTGATATGGCGCGGCCGGAGACGAAGCTGGAGGCGTTCCGCGAGAAGGGGTTCGACTTCTGACCTTCAGACCCAGGCATGAGCTCTGCGGAGCCCTCGCACACTGCGCTGAACTGTAACGTGCCCTTCAACTGCGCTATGTATCCTGTATTCTAGTCCTGCTAAACAATTGTATCGTACCTGCTACAGTCCAGCTGAAAGTGTTTACCACCCTATCAACGGGAGCGAATTTGTATGGAGGACTAAGGGACCAATAGCGATGAGTGGAAATGATAAGATATCGCGATCGAGACCGCAAAGGGCCCGCATTCAAATTGCAGCGATTCACGTCAGATCGATCTGCAGCACGCAATTTCGTCGTCGATCGGTCCGCTGGAGAGCGCGTCTGCGGTCATATGTCGTGCAAATACTCATTCCGTCCGACGCTTCCTCCTTCTCGCTCTCCTTTTAGCACTCGTGTCGGCTCTCTGACTCGGCGCTGGGATCTGATTCTCGCACTCCTTGTTCCTTGACTCCCGACCACCACCATGTCCGCACACGCAGGCGACGTTGAGATGTATGTTTCCAAGCTCGCGCTGCTACTTATAGGAGCGGCATGCTAATCACTTTATGTCTCGTTCAGTCACTCGGTGCCCAAGCCACCCACTCCGCCCTCTGGGGTCAAGCTGAACAAGCACTCATGCGTTATCACACAAGACAAGGTGCGCCTGTGCTGCGAGGTCTGTCCATGACGTCGTCGGCTAACAAACCTTGCAGAGGTTCGGAGGCGCCCAGGCGATGCGTACGTCTCCGCTTTCCCTCATTCCAGGTTGAATGTAGCGGTGTCTGAGCTGGGTTGGTTGGGCAGTGCACGGGGCGGGTGTGGGTGTGGATGATATGGACAAGCCGCAGGTGAGTGTTCATGCAAGGCGTTGTGGCTGCTAGTGGACGACGCGCTCATACTCTGGGGCGGTAACGCAGATCGGTATCTCGCCCGTCTGGTGGGAAGGTGAGCGTGCACGTTTTGAACGGATGTGTACCGGCGGCTGAACCCGCTGCAGGCAACCCCTGCAACACTCATTTGGTGAGCACTGGAATGGTGGGAGGATCTCTCGGTTTTCGCTGAGACTTCGCGGCTAGCTCGACCTCGCGAGGCACGTGAAGGAGGGATGCAAGCAGGAGGGTCTCATCGGCTTGACGTTCAGCACCATCGGCGTCAGGTGCGTGCACTCATGTTTTGTCCGAAGAGACGTCTGCTGAACCCTTGCAGCGATGGAATCACTATGGGCAATGACGGTACGCAGTGCCTGATCCACATGCTTGTCAAGTGGGCTCATATATTGATCTGTCAGGCATGAGATTCTCGTACGTCCGTTCCATCTGTCTGCAAGTTAAACTTGGAAGCGAATTTGTGTGAACGCAGGTTGCCGAGTCGTGATCTCATCGCGGACTCTATCGAGACGGTACGCTTTCCTCATCTTGAGAGTGTCCACTTGCTCATCCCCATTGTTCCGCGCAGGTTATCCGGGTTAGTGACTTGTAAGCGGTTGGCAAGGGTACAAGCTGAACCTCTGCGCAGGCACAACACTATGATGGAAACATCGCCATCCCTGGGTATGTCTTGCTGCTCAGGTATACCTGCCGCCCCGTTAATACTCCTCGGTTAGCTGCGACAAGAACATGCCTGGCTGCGTCATTGCTGCTGTCCGCCACAATCGCCCGACTATTATGGTCTATGGTGGTACGATCAGCCCTGGTGTACGCCAGGTAGACTGCCCCGCGCTTGGTTTCAAAGCTGGCGAGGACATGAACATTGCCGACGCGTTCGAATCGTACGGAGCCTATGCCACTGGCAAGATCAATGAGGAGCAGCGTCTCGACGTCGTCCACCACGCCTGCCCTGGTCCCGGTGCTTGCGGTGGTATGTTCACGTAAGTACAACTATGCCCCAAACAATGGATGTCTGACGCTGACAACGGCGATGCGCAGGGCGAACACGATGTCCAGCGTACTTGAGGTTCTCGGTCTCTCGTTGCCGTACTCCGCGACTATCCCTGCTACCTACGCAGAAAAGGTTCAGGAGTGCCTGAAGGCTGGGAAGTACCTGAAGCGCCTCCTCGAGCTCGATCTGAAGCCCAGGTGAATGCAATCGTGTACTTCTCCCGCGAAGCAGCTAACGGAGGCTGTGCAGGGACATCCTTACCCGCCAGTCGTTCTTGAACGCCATCACGATCGTTAACGTCATTGGTGGTTCGACAAACGCCGTGCGTACGGTTAAATCTGTAGGTATAGTATCCAGCGGCTAATGACTTCGATATGCCAGGTCCTCCATATCCTCGCGATGGCTCGCGCGGCAGACATCGACATCACGATTGACGACTTCCAGACTGTGGCAAATAGGACTCCCTACCTCGGCGACCTTAAGTACGTTGATTACCTGTGAAGGTTCACAGACCATCACTCACGCTCGATTTGTACCCTACAGGCCCTCCGGAAAGTACGTCATGGAGGATCTCCACAAAGTCGGCGGCATCCCTGCGCTCCTGAAGTACCTCCTCAAGCACACGGATCTTATTGACGGCACCCAGCTGACGGTCACTGGCAAGACGCTCGCGGAGAACCTTGAGGACGTGGCCGAGCTCGAGTTCGAGAACCAGAGCGTCGTGCGCCCACTGAGCAACCCGCTGAAGTCGACTGGCCACTTGATGATCCTCCGCGGGAACCTCGCTCCCGACACTGCCGTCGCGAAGATCACCGGCAAGGAGGGCCTCCGTTTCGAGGTGCGTCATATCTTCGTCTCATCCCTTCCCAGCACTGATCGTGCGTGTATGTGTCCTCCGTAGGGTGTTGCCAAAGTCTTCGACACGTGAGTGGCCCCAGCCACCGTATACGCCGTTCCTAAAATCAGAGCTGACATCCACCCTGCAATCACATAGCATCCCCCCATTCTTCACTGCTCTCTCGAATGGCGAGATAACCGCAGGGATGGCCATCATCTTCCGGTACCAGGGCCCCAAGGGCGGACCCGGTATGCCAGAGATGCTCGGCCAGACCGCCGCGCTCATGGGTGCCGGCCTCGGTGGCAAGACCGCACTCATCACGGACGGCCGTTTCTCCGGAGCCTCGCGCGGCTTCATCATCGGTGTGTGCCCTCTCTCCCTCCTTTCCACGCAAACCATCATCCCTAAACGGAAATGTTGCCCATGTCTGCAGGTCACGTCGTGCCCGAGGCGTTCGTCGGCGGGCCGATCGCACTTGTCGAGGACGGAGACAAGATCGTGATCGACACGGAGAAGCGCACGATCGACTGGCTCGTCGACGAGGCGGAGCAGGCGCGCCGGCGCGAGAAGTGGCAGCAACGCGAGTACCCCGAGAAGCGGGGCGTGCTGTACCGGTATGCACGTGATGTTGCTGTGAGTGTTTTGTTTTATTTGGAGAGGAGTATAGAATACTGACGTCCTGGGCTCGTGATGTAGCCTGCGAATGTCGGCGCATACTGCGATTGAGAAGGTTGTAGAGGCTCGACGTCTGCTGAGAGATCTGACCCAGGTATTCGTGCTGAATGTAAGAAGACTAGCAGTGTTGTATATTGTGCACAATCAATGCTACCACGAACGGATACACACAATGATGACGCGAATATGCAAGAGGGCTCTATGGACTACAGTCTCTTGTAACTGACACAGAGGCTCTTATGCACCGCACCGGCGGTGCCTATGACTTCGTCAGTTAGGATCCCAGAGGCGTCGGCTCATACACCTAGTGAGTACAACTCCGCTCTTCTCAAGCTCGTTAATTCTTCAGTGTACTGACATACCACCGTTCTCCGGGATTGCAAGATCACATCGAGGAAGTTCGGGTCTTGAGCCGCAGAGCGCACAATGAATCACAAGCAGATCAAGACCCCTTGAGTCATTGCGTACACCGAATACCGCTTCATGGAGCAGCGGCAAAGAATCGACATGTGCCCTAAGCGTACTCGCCGAAGATGTACGCGAACGGATCCCAAGTCTCGTCATCCCTCCACTCGTACTCCATCTCGTTCGCAACCTGCCGCGCCACCTCCCGGCCGTAGACATGCGCCATCCACGCGAGGATACCGTCTATCCCAGCACTCACCCCGCCGGTCGTCCAGACGTTCCCGTCGGCGACGTACCGGGCCGTCCTGACCCACTCCACCTTCGGGCCCGTCGCGACCGACTCCTTCCATCCGAATTTGTTCGTCGTCGCCTTCTTCCCGTCCAACACTCCAGCCCGTGCGGCAATCTCGGACCCGTTGCAGACGGTGATGAGGTACTTCAGCTTCGGGTACGTCTTCTTGACGAACGCGACGGCGCCATCGCTCGACGGCACACGAGGCCCCAAGCCGCCCGGTATAAGCAGCACCTCGAGGTCTTCGGGCGGATTGTCGTAGGTGTGGGTGGGTACGACGCGGGTGTCGACGGTGGAGCCCATTGTGGTGGTGTGTATGTCCTTGGGCGCGCTGCCGACGGGATCGAGAGTAGGACCGATCCAGACGAGGTTGATCTTGGCCAACTTTTTGCTGATCGTGTGGAACGCCTCGACGGGGCCGAAGACGTCGAGTGGCTCGAAGCCGGGGAAGATCAGTATGCCGACTTTGGAAGGTGCTGGAGACACACAACCGAGTCAGTCGACTGCTGCATCATGGAAGCGTATGTCTTCCTTCACCTTGGCTCATGTTGAGAATGTGTGCTCTGAGTATGCGTCTAGTGGGTTTGGTTTGGATACGTTGGTGAGTCCCAACAGCATTTATATAGCGTTACGCAGGCACTGACTCATCAGCTCTGGCTCGCGTTGTATTGGCGCGAGAGCGTATGCCGGAGAGCCACCTCATCCTACGCGTACGACGCATACCCTTCGCCGTATGCTGTATGCCGAAGGTCGTGTGCCAAGCGCTCGGAAGTGCGTACGATGGGCAGTTGAAGCCGTCTTGCATGGCGTGATCGACTGGTGGTTCCTGTGGTTCATCCGACTTCCACCGTAGCGCGAGCTCCTCGCATGGCTGCCGTCGTTCTAGAGACTCAACACGCGGGAGGCGACTTAGTCACTGACCGAGGAAATGCTTAATCATCACGAACAAGGAACAATGCCGTGCTCAACGCGGCCCTTCGGAGGCTCATCAGTCTACGAGGCGAACTAGAACCATGAGCAGTTTTCTGTGGATGTTTCTCTCTTCAGCTCTCGTGTGTTCAGTTTTTGTGACATACAGACGCACTGTTCCTCGAACGGTGGGTACCTTGGAGCAGTAGCTGACAAACCTCGAGTGTAGACTCCGCGTGCGACCATGCCGACTATGACATGTCGTGCTCTTCTAGGATTTGCCGCAGTTTGCAGTGCTTCGAATATTATACATCTGTCCAGGTGTGACCGTCGATGCGGCAAACCGACCAGACCGGATGTCATCTCATAAGTGCCGTAATGTCCCCAGCTTAGCAACAACATTGCATCCAGCTTGGTCGTTGCGAGATCAACGTGACACAGCTTAGCATCAATCCACTCCTCGGACCTCCGAGTCCATTGCCCTCGTTCCCCCACGCTGCTCCTTGCGGTAAGTACTAACAGTAGTACTTGGAAGTTGTCGTGCTTACCCAGAGGAGGTTCAACATGAAGCCGGCGGTGTTCATCGCACTGGGAATCGTGACGCATCTAGTAGCGCTCACGCGTGCACAGCTGACGGGTTGGTTCCCTTGCCCCGACGACCAGCCACATTCGAGCCTGTCATGCGCGTATTTCGGCGTTCCTCTTGACTATCACAATGCCTCTGCGGGCAACGGACAGCTCCTTGTCGTCAAAGCCAACGCCACCTCGGGAGAGAAGAAGGGCACCGTCTTCCACAATCCCGGTAAGTTCAAGTTCAGGCGTTGCCAGTAGTACCCTGATGCTTGACTTTCTTGAGGTTTGCATGGACGCTGATGGAGTGACATTTACATTCATACAGGTGGGCCTGGGGACTCCGGACTGCAGGCTCTTCAGACGGACGCCGAAGCCCTCATGAACCGCACCGGAGGTGCCTATGACATCGTCAGCTGGGACCCTCGAGGCGTCGGCCCATACACCTAGTCAGTCATCTGCGTTATCGTTGCTCGGCTGATCCCACCTCCACTGCTGACTGTCTGGTCTCCCCTAGCCCCGGAGGCGTGTTCTGCCTCTCGGACGGCGAGTTCTTCTCATTCTGGAACGGCACGATCGAGGCGACGGGCATCAACTGGCTCGGCAACTTCACGAATCAGACCGACCTCGACAACCTGAACGCTCAAGCCCCGATCATCGACGCGAAGTACAAAGAGTTCGCCGAGAAGTGCCTGCAAGGCCCAAATGGGACCACTCTGCAGTACATCGGTACTGCCGCGACTGTGCGCGACCTCGTCGGGCTAGCGGATGCAATTGAGGGCCCCAATAGCCCGATCTTCTACTGGGGCCTCTCGTATGGCACTATAATCGGGGCGTGGTTCGTCAACAGTGGGTTGCTCGTCTCGTGCGCTGACATGCTCTGCATACTGAAACAGACGCTACTAGTGTTCCCTGACCGTGTCGGCCGCGTTATTCTCGACGGCGTCGTTGACGCTACACGAGTTGCTACCACCCAGTCTTACAAGGTATGCATCCCCCACGGTCCCGTTGCAATTTGAGGAGCTCTGGCTCATGATGATCGTGTGCGTTAGCTCTGGCGAGACCAAGTATCGTCTGCGGAAGACGTCTACAGCGCGTTCGCAAATGCATGCGCCATGGCGGGCCCAACGGGCTGCAACTTGACTACATTCGCAGGAGCCTCGGGCGCGGACGTGATCGACTACCTCTCTCAAGCCTTCGAGGTTGGTTCTTCATGTTTGCGCAATCGTCCTGCTTTCGTTGATATGCAGCCTCCGATACACAGGGCGCATATTTGCACCCGTTAGAAATGAGCTTCGAAACCCTTAACGATCTGAGAAGTGGGTTCCGGCCTGGCTGTGCCGACTTCGATGCTTAGACCCCCAAATTCCGTTTCAAGCATCCGTGTTTATTGGCTTGTACGCGCCTCAGTACTGGGAAGAGTACGCAGACGTCATCATTCCAGGCATCATCACCGACTTAGTGGGCAACTTGTCCACCACGACTACACAGACGTGCGTCGGTCAGCCTTCTGTCATTGACATTCCTTATCACCCACCTCACTGCGTCGCGCAGGAGAATGCGACATGTGCTGGACATCATCCAGCCGGGCAGCTATACTGAGCCAGCAATCCTCTGCGCAGACAGCGTCGACGCAGATCCCTCCCTGACCATCCAGGACATCTTTGCCGAGATCGTGAACGTCACACAAACGGTCTCGCCTTCCTGTATGTTTCACTTTATGCCCCTGCTCAATGCATTTGCTCACTCACGATTAGTCGGAGCGCTGTGGCCCATCGCATGTCACCGCTGCTCGTACTGGCCCGTACGAGCCCCAGAGCGGTACCAAGGGCCCTTCAACAACAGAACTTACGCGAACAAGGTTCTCATCGTCGGAAACACGTACGACGACGCCACGCCCTTCTTCGAGGCCCAGCATATGGCCGAGGTCATGGGTGACCAAGTTGCGCTAGTGAGGCAGGATGGTTTCGGGGTACGTGTGCAACAGTCTGGGTGTCACGGCGTCCTCACCTAATTGTTTTTCTTCCTGACTAGCATACGTCCCTCGCCGAATCCTCGCAGTGTGTTACGGACATTATCATCGCATATCTCAAAGATGGAACTGTGCGTACAGTACAGTGCAGCGCGCGATATTCTCCGTGGAATGGCTGACAAACATCTCTTTAGCTGCCCGCTGGGACCGCCTCGACTCCGACTGTGTGCGCCGTCGACGACTCCGTCGAGCTCTTCCCTGGTGTCAAGTCGGTCAATGTACAGGCGAACAGAACCATCTCAGGTAGAGGGGGCATTTCAAACCAGAACGGAACTTCAGGTCAGACCGGACGACAGGCCAAAACGGTAGCCTGGGCGCAGCGGATAGGGTCACTCGCTTCTGCGTGATCGTCCTAGCATTGGCGATAGCGTCAGTGCTTTTGCAATGAATTGCATCTCGTCGTAGTCTGCGCACGGATATTGGAGTAGGCCCGAGGACGTCCGTACGTCTGTGAATGTTCAATGTTCAACGGTCATGTAGGGCCACGCCAGCATCCCGAGCCACTGAAGGAGACTGGTGACGTCTCGTACGGCATTCATCGATGCTCGACGGTAGACAATCTGTTCTCTTCTCGTCATTCGTGCAACGGGATCGTCGTCTAGACACCCTTGCCTACTCTCGAATGCCACCACACATTGAGTCCAGCACCCAATCATGCCGATGATGGAAGATGTCCTCGCAAGACTGCGTTCCAACGTCGAGAGCAAGCGTGGTTGGTAGTGAAAGAGCAGCAGTGCATACCAGAACCTGACTATCATAGTCGATCGTGAATTTCTGATTAAACGAAACGCTGTTGTGATGATACGAGGATGGTGGCACAGGGAGAGGGTATAAAGTTACATGGTCGCAGGCAAACCCAATGCTACAATCGCGATGAACAAGTGAATTCCATAAGACTATTCACAGCATCAACGACACCGTTCGGAAAATGATTTGAAAAGGAGAATGTGCGTACCGTTCATGTCGTCAACGCCTAAGTATCCGACTCATGTCGCGCCGCCTCCGGGTCGCCTCCTGCTTCACCATCGCCAGCCAGCAAAAAGGTGACAATTGCGTGCTTTCTGACACCCTCGGCGGCGCAGAGGCTCTATGGTTCATCCCGGGCGGCACCCCTTCCTTCTCGCCATGCGGCCGCTCCTCCGTCTCTGCAACGGGCACCGTCTTCGCATGCTTGAACAAAAAGTCCTTCCCCTTCTTCTTATGCTCCTTCTCGACAACGAACTTCTGCCCGGGGCGCGCCTGTCCCTGGAGCACAGCTGGGTCCGGAGGAATGATGAATGCGTCCTGCTTCTTGGGCGGGTCGAGGAACTCGCGGTAACTCCGGAAGCCGGCGGCTTTTGCGCGGCGGGCACGGCGGTGTCGCTTGTAGAGCCAGACGATGATGCCGATGATCCATGCAACGCCGACGATGCCTCCGGAGATAGCCCCGGAGAGGATGGGAGTAAGAGCGCGTTGACTGCAAAAATCGCGGTTGGAGTAGATTGGGCCATGACGGAGGTGGGATGACTTGGTTAGGGAAAGAGGTGTTGAAGACAACGGGAGTACGTACCCGTGTAATGCTGCCTCCCTGGACTCGGAGGGTGTCATTGCATCGACCGCGAGGGTTAACGTAGGTGCGATGGCCATGGTCCAAAACGTAGGCCGGTCAAAGCTTCAAAAGTTCAAGCTCGGATCGCAGCAGTAATACTAGAGGAGGAAGCAAATATAAGAGATGTCAACAAGGGTGTTGGGCACGTTGGGTCCGCGGCCGTCGTGGTTGTGCAGAGAGTTGTTCTGACCGACACAAGTAACAAGTTGAAAGACGACGATGTCATCGCTGGTATTATGAGTGGAGCGGGTCCGAGATAACACGAAGCGTCTATCTTATCTCTGCTCCCCATTCGTAAGCGCGTTGACAACTGCTACGCTTGATAGCGCTGCTTGACCAGCTCCCTCCAGCCACCAGCGGGAACAGACCTGAGACAGGTCACGGATGTCAACAATAATATCTACTGAGTCTCTTCCCTCACCTGATATTAACTTCGATTTCTTTTGCTGACAGCCTGCTCCCGGTTGGACATAGTGAGCGTCGTTTTCCAACGAGTATTACATCCGAGTCGGAAGGCGAGAGTCCCCGAGTTGCGATTCTAGCTTGGCCTCCCTGATCATGATGAGGCTGTACGCCGACAAAGGTACACATGCAGAGATACGCAGTCGTGTCGATTGCGTGGTACGTCAAAAGTGGCACCTAGAACATAGGCTGCACAGGCTGCTGCATCGTGATCTTGTATCCGAGCCCCTGTGACACCGACTTCGAAGCCGCGGTTCTCCGTCGACTGCTGCATTTTGGAGACATAGTTGCAGCACCGCCCTTTCAGAACATCGCTTTTCCGGTGCTGTCGGATTGATCAATCTCGTGTTTGTTGCTTCTTGGAGTAATCCTCGCTCGCTTCAGTCGCTTTCGGCCGTGAGTGGCATCGCCATAATGATGTTGGTGGACTGACAGCGATCGGGCGTTCGCCGTTGCTGGTGGCGCGCGGAAGTATATAACCACTGTACATCCCTCCATTGACCACATCGGATCCCCTCCATTGCATTCCACCCTCAAGTGAGCCTCCTCCAGCGCATCCTTGTCTCAATATCCAGGCTGACCCCGTGTATCTTCAGGATGTCTTACGCACCCGGCTACCCTCAACCTGGCTTCCCCGGCGCCGCCGCGCACCAGGCTCACCACCAACCATCCTACCCTCAGCCTCCTCATGGCTACCCCGCTGCGGCTCCTCAGCAGCCGCAAGGCGCGTCGAATGTCCCGACGACCGGGCAGGCCGAGGGCGCGCAGTTCCGCATTGACCACCGCGACAGCAACAGCATGCTTTACATCCGCCTCCAGCCTGGAGCCGAGATCAAGGCGAAGCCCGGCAGCATGGTCGCGATGGACGCCTCTGTCCGTATCAAGGGCAAGCTCAAGTTCAGCATGAAGAAGCTCCTGACTGGCGGCGAGGTGCGGGGAACCCCTGAACGTTCCGCGACCGGGTGGAGTCTGACTGATTGGCGTGCTACGTATTAGATGTCCGAATCGATCTTCACCGGTCCTGGCGAGGTCCTCCTCGCGCCCGAGACTTGGGGCGACATCGTCCCCATTCACCTGGATGGCCAGACGAACTGGTCCGTGGGCAAGGACGCGTTCCTTGCATGCACGATGGGAGTGACGCGCTCGACGAAGTCCCAGGGTCTTGGCAAGGCACTCTGTACGTCTCTTGAACAGTTGGCTGTTGTGTTGCTACACTGAGGATTGACGCTGACGCTGACAACGCACGTTCACAGTCTCCGGAGAGGGTCTCTTCGTTTATCACGTCAACGGTACCGGCGTGATGTGGGTACAGAGCTTGGGTGCGATCACCTCGAGGACACTCCAGCCCGGCGAACAGTGGATAGGTCCGTGCAATCGAGTTGTCCGAGCATGTAATCGTGCGTGATGCTGACCCTATCTTACTGCGCAGTTGACAACGGACACCTGGTGGCGTGGACGGCGCAGTACAAGGTCGAGCGCATTGACGCTGGTGGCCTCTTCTCTGCCTCACATACCGACGAGGGCCTTGTCTGCCGGTATGTGCCTCATCTTCTACTGGCAATAGTCCTTACTGAGCGCAATTCTGTCGCAGCTTCACTGGCCCGGGCATCGTCTACCTTCAGACTAGGAACCCCGAGACGTTGGGAGCCTGGATTGCGGAGCAGGTTCCCTCCACTAACAGTGCCTAACAAGTATCTATTCGCGTATGTTGTACGATATACTATAGGAAAGCACTGGTCGAGAAAAGACCGGACGCGTATGTCATATGACCTCACTGAACTGCTGTTGAGAGCTCTGACTTGGCGTCTTTGGAGGGATCAAAGAGAAACACCCCTGAGACCTCAGTGGGTAGCCCTGGATATCTGGGAATAGGAAGAATAGGTAAGGTGGTCATTCCGAGGGTCGATCCCGCCTAACGGCGGGCGGACCGGCGCTTCTAACATGCCCACGCGACTGAGAGGGGTTAGGGCTACTCCTTCCACCTGGCCAGCCCACAATTGAGTGAAACAAAGAGCGGGCTGCCGTCTACAATGACCGGCTTCTTCCCATTATCCGCAGACATCCCCGAAACAGAGACAGACAGACATAGGTCGAGACATCACACTTCTCACTGCTCTTTTGAAGAATGTACGCCACGGTGAATCTACGCTCTGACATTGAGGACAAATACGACGGTACATTCCTGCGCATTCCTCGTTGCACATAGATGGCCACGCTCACGTCCGCTATCAGCCGATGACCTCAAAGCTCAGGGCGAAAATGGTCCACCCCATATCATACGCTATCTCGGGTCTCTCATCACTCCCTTTCGCGCTGCTGCCCATATCGTCCATTCGTGCGCCACGACTCCGCCTGACATCGCGCTGAAGGCCTACACAGTGGTCGTCACGCCTGATACTGAGGATGCCGCGATCTCGACAGAGTACTTCGAGCGCTTCAAGGAAAAGTTCGTGGAACAATGCAGTAGTGATGAGACCTGTCGTGCGAAGTGCTCTGGACGGCCTCAAGGGCACAGTGGTCAAACTCAAGACAAGTATTCATGCAGAGGCGACATTGATAAGCCTCGCCTCAGGCGGTCTGCGCGGGTGCGATGTCGCTGTCGCAGGAACACCCACGCCCGCTTGCCACCCTACTACCCGTGAGTGGTTGTGCTTCCGACCTTCTCAATGCGCAAATACTCACCTGTACCGTATGTCGACCAGCAGTCTGATCGTATCCCGATTGGGGCTAGCACGCGATGCTGCTTCTGTTGTTGGCTCCTGGCTGGACTGCTTAAACCCGGGAGCGGTGTTGGGGCACAGACGGGGGTTGTGCTGCGCGGAACGCATGCCGCTATCTTTCCTTGGACGCCTCCGCACGGCTTGCCCCGGGAGGTCTTATGCGCAATACGGGAGCAATTACTGGCCATTCTGTATAATACCCTCAAATCCACCAAAGTAAAGCATGGGACTGTGGGAAGACCTGAGTATGTTGGTACTTTTTGGACCAAACCGGACACCCCAGATTCCTAAGGATGCTGATTGAGACACGAAGCCATATGTTCGAGGGAGGCTTGGCAGGGTAAGCGTACCCGTCTTGTGTGTCCCAGTATGACCATTCGCGGACTCCGAGCCTTCGTTGTCGTTTTCATCCGTATCGGCACGCGCGTCTCGTATCATGTATGTTATATGATACACGTAGCTTTTGCCCTCGAAGTCGTTGTTGTCCTACGGCTCCATACGCTCGACTCAGTCCCGCATATCCGTTCCTTGTCTGTCCTGATGTTGCACTAAATCGATGGTCAAGATGATCGTAATATCTGTGAAGTTCGTATGTTACTACTTATGTTCTGGCATAGATCTGTGCCCGATTGGCGCAAGATTGCTGGCGCTTAGAGAACGCTCTGGTACGGCAGCGAGCTCAGCCTGGACGGATCTCCATCCTCTTCCTCAACGGCGAGATGACTGCTCGACCACCTCCTGCTCGTCCTCACATAGGCCTAAATCCGCAGAGCAAGTTCTCATCGTACTCTGTCAACGATTGGGGCGAAGACGACGCATGGGACAGCGCTTCGGACTCGGAGTCGACGAGCAAGCAAGAGTGGAAACGTCCGTCCAACGCACACGCATCTTCGTCCACCACCGCGCCCAAACCGGTACCGAGGCCTACGCTCAACAACTCTTCGTCGACTCTCGCGTTCTCGTACACCCATGTAAACGCTCCGAGCTCGTACCCGCCTAAGGGCGAGCAGCACAGCAAGCACGGGCACGGGTGGACGTTCGTTCGCAAGTCGACCGACCGCGGCAGCATGGACAGTCGTGACTCCGTACCACACGGTCAAGTTTCGGGATACGATGAGTTGGACGGAGACATGGTCATCGGGGAGTTAGAGTCCGAGGTCGACGACCGGTCCGGCATGCACAGTGCGAAGCCGCGGTACGAGCAGGGCGTGCTGAGGGACGATGCGCAGGATATTGTCAATGGTGCGCCTACAAGGATCGCGTGTTCTCATTGACATCTCATCCAACGCTCAGATCCTCTACATCTCGTCGAACGCCATTCGGGGTCCTCCAGCACGTCCGGAGTCGAGTCGCCTCCAGGAAGTTCGGAGAAGCTTATGCGCGAACACTCCATACGCACGAACAGGCGGAGAAAGTTCGTCGAGTGCATCACCCGGGACGATGTGGACATCGGTACGTGGCCCAATCTGGTTGTCTATGCGCCTCGCGCCAACCGCCACCGCCTGCAGCCCAACTGCGCAAACTCGCTTGGAATGGCGTGCCGCATGAGCTGCGCCCCCTCGTTTGGCCCTTACTTCTCGGCTATCTTCCCTTACCCAAACCCACGCGGACGTCAACGCTTGCCAGGAAACGACGCGAATACGCCTCCCTCGTCGAGACAACTTTTGCGCGAGGTCGCGAAGGACTGGACCAGCAAATATGGCACCAGATCGAAATCGACGTTCCAAGGACAAGACCAGGCGTGCGACTGTGGATGCAGGGCTCTACGCAGAGGGTACATTCTGCTCCGAAATGCATCATCGTACCGCGCACTGACCGTATCTTAGAGTTTGGAACGCATACTCTACGTTTGGGCGATTCGCCACCCCGCAAGCGGTTACGTGCAGGGCATTAATGACCTCGCCACGCCCTTCTTCCAAGTCTTCCTGGGCGCATATATCGGTGAGTTCCCTTGTCTGTTGCCCATAGAAGAACGCCCCCCTCACATCGAGTACGCAGACTCCGACCCCGAAGAATTCGATACTGCGATCCTTCCGGACAGCGTGCGAATGGCTGTAGAAGCCGATACGTTCTGGTGTCTATCGAGACTACTCGACGGTATCCAGGACAATTACATCGCGGGCCAACCTGGCATCCACAGGAGTGTCAAGCGTATGGCAGAACTCGTCGCTCGAATAGATGGTATGTCCCACTTCTTGCAAGTCGCCTGTCGCCTGTTTGCTTGATAGCTCATTTGGTTGTATTTCCGCAGCACCGCTGGCAGCGCATCTGGATGCAGAGAACGTCGAGTTTATGCAATTCGCGTTCCGGTGGATGAACTGCCTCCTCATGCGCGAGATTAGCGTGCAAAATACCATCAGGATGTGGGATACCTACCTTGTACGTCTCTCCCGTCATTCTCGTGTGCGCCGCCGTCTCACTGAACACGCTGCAGGCGGAGGGCACAGATGCCTTCTCGCAATTTCACCTCTATGTATGCTCCGCCTTCCTCGTGCAGTGGAGCAAAAAGCTGCAGGATATGGACTTTCAGGTGATGCTTCCGACCTTCGCTGTCATCCTGTTCACTCTTACTGACATACAACTACCCTTGCAGGGCATCATCATGTTCCTGCAGTCACTGCCCACGCAAGGATGGGGTGACCACGAGATCGAGATGCTCCTGAGCGAAGCCTTCGTGCACTACTCGACATGGCACAACGCGCAGTCACACTTCGGAAAGTGATCCGCTCGGTCGGTCAGCTCGCTCTCGCTTTTCTTCGGGGTTTCTGGGGAACGGAATGGAGGGCGGACAGACGTATTTATGCATGTATAACAAACAACATATCGTCCGCTGTGCAGCTGCTGGATGCACATGGGGCATATATGCATACCGTCATGAGTAGTGTACCGTACACGTATTAGAGCATTGCACAAGCGACTTGATCTATGCAGGACATGAAAGACTCAAAAACAGTGTGAATGCTTACGATCGTAATAGTTCAGGCGCCGGGAGTCTTGCTCTTGACGAACTCGATCTCGCGGTCGAGGGCATCCTTGAGCTCCTTTGCCTGGGTGGGGGTCTTCGTGCGTATCCGGTAGGGCATCGAGACACCCTCCTCGTGGCCGATGAAGGCGACAACCTTATCCGTGATCGTAGCGTTCATGCCCGTATGAATCAAGAAATTCTGCGCAGATGGCCATGCCTCAGTCGCCCGAAACTCACAGAGCACAACCCGCAAGACTTACGATCGTAATCTTGCCCGTACTGCTGTTCCTCAGCAGCATGCGCCTCGCGCCGGTCTCCTTGTGCTTCTTCAGCCGGAGCATGCCGACGCCGACGTCGCCCCACTGCGTCTTCCCCTCCTTGTCCTTCGTCATCTTGAACACCTTGGTCTTGATCTCGTGCACCGTCACCTCGTCCTCCTCGCCCTCGCCCTCCTTGTCGTGTTCCGACACCGCAGAGAGCAACGGCGCCGTGGGCGCATTCGTGTTTGTATCTGCGCCTGGGGCCGGGGTGCCCTCCGCCGAGGTGCCCGTCTCGCCCTCGGTCGTGTCCGCCTTCTCCGACCCAAACACAGATCCAGACGTCGAACCGAACGCAGAGGTAGAACCAAACGCGGACCCGGTAGATTTAGCCCCAAAGGAGAACGGCAGCGACTTGACCGGTGCGTCCTTGCTGTCGGGCTCGTCGGGCGTTCTGGGAGGGCTCCCGAATCCGAACCCGACCGGGTTCCCGATGCTGCCCGCCTTCGCGGTGGTGAAGCTTCCTCCGCTGCCGAAGAACGAGGGCTTGCCAGGGGAGGCGGAGCCAAAGGAGAACGGCGAGGCCGACTTGTCTTTCTCGGGCGTCGTGGCTCCTGTGCTCGAGCCGGTGCCGAAGGGTGTCGAACCGCCGCTGCCGAAGAGCGAGACGGGGGGCTTGTCCTTGTCGGCTTCCTTGTCTTTCTCTTTGTCTGCGTCTTTGGCGCCGAATGCCGAGCCGCTAAACAGGGACATGGGTGTGGAGGATGAACCGAAGGGGGAAGATGCAGGAGCGGAAGAACCAAATAGAGAGGGCATCGATGTCGAACCTGCGGGTTTTGAGAATAGTGAGCTGCCCGAGGACGAGGAGGGAGCACCGAACGAGAAGGAGGATGTTGGCGCGGTCGTGCTGGAAGATGAGGACCCAAAGGAAAACGCAGACTTTGGTGCGTCAGACGTAGTCGATTCGGACGCAGTAGGTTTGGAGGGTGCAAAACTGAACGGGCTCCCTAGTGAAGACGCTCCAGAGTCCACCTTGGGAACAAAACCACCCGATGCGGGTGTCGAGATGCTCGACGAGGAAGGCGTGGAAGGCTTGAATCCAGCGAAGCTAGTGGGCGCGGTAGGCATCGTGAACGACGGAGCAGCCGCTGGCTTGGGAGCCTCTGGCGTCTGCGATGAGGCCGTGCTTGGCTTCGACTTTGATTTGTCTTCGAAGTCAGATGCAACAGAGACTCGAAGGGCCTTATACCGCTCGAGCAAGTCTGCGACGTCAACGAACGGGTCTGACTCAATCGCCTTCGACACAGCGCTGAGGAAGGAGACGTTCAGGCCTCGGAGTGCTTTGTAGTAGTCGACTTCGCCCTTTTCTTCCTCCGCGTCGACCGTCGGGGTAGCCTCGAGCCCCGAGGGTGTGGATGAGGAGGATGACACTATGGACGCAAACGCTTTTGTTGCGGCGGACGCGTTTGATGCGACGGAAGGCGCGAATGCGGATGATGGTTGGGACGCAGATGCGCTAGTAAAGGAGTAGGGTGAAGCAGCGGGCACAGCAGGAGTGAGTTTCGGTGCAGCGGGTGGCTGAGAGGGCGCGGCGAAGGAGAACGCCGAGGTTCCTCCAGAAGAACCGAAACCGGAAAAGCCAGCGAATTTGCTAGGTGGTGCCGTCTATCATGGCGCGTGAGACGGGCTTTGGGAAAGTGATCACTGGACTACTCACTTCAGGAGCGGCTGTACTGGAAGGGGATGGCGTACTGGATGCTGCTTGTTGAGCCAACGTGGAACGTCGAGGCAGAGCACGCATTCTGTTCGAGTCCAAGTCAATGTCGATTGCACGTTAGCATCGTGGTTCAAAGCGGAAAGGCACGTCCCACGGCTTAGAGCCATGACAGTAGTGATAGAGACGCAAACCAGCACAGGAGGATAACAGGTGCGCCTACAACATGCTGGCGTGGCTCACAATTCTTTGTCGGGCGGACTGTAACCAGACAACCCTCCCAGTATGCCCGAATGCTCTCCCCAGTGGAAAGTAGAGAGCAGGTCACACGTGCGCCACCAGTCATGATGGCGCTGTGTACAAATCGCGGTCTCTAAGTCCATGGAACATTGAGAGCAAACCAACCACGTCGAGCAGGGGCTTCAAGCGGGGCATCACAACATCACTCGGAGAGGCTGGCATCCGGTATTGTTGTAACCCTGCTCGTCCGTTTGTGGGTGGACAGAGAAAGCCTCGGATCGAGCGCGACTTGCGGGGAGAGCTGTGGGTGGTGTGTAGGTTGGTTGTATGGTTGTATGGGGACTCCGCACAAGCTCTCTCCATGGAGGTTTTCCCAGGTTCCCAAGTAAGATCGCTCGAAAGAATGGTACGTACGGTCTGCTAGCAAGTGTGGAATCATCCGCCTTCTTGAAGCCTGACGAAACTTCCTGGCACGTCCTGTTCATACGGTTGACACTTCATTCGAAGAAATAATGACACGTACCTGGGGTTCATCGTTACCCTCGTCCTCCTGGTCCTTGACCAACTGCTTTTCGGCAGCTCTCTTCATGATGTGGGTGTGGATACGGTTAGAGAGAGAGTGGCCAATTTCAAGTTGCTGCACGCGTCTCCGCCGCGCATGTCTGGAAAGAGCACGTGCCCATGTTCCAAAGGGCGCTTGTCGGACTTTGAACTACAACGCGGAGCTCTTGCGAGGCCGGAATTGGCCGCTATCGTCGGGGTGCTGCCGCGAATTACATAGACTTGGACAGAGTGTTCATATGGGCCGGAAGACGTGTCATCTGGAGGACGAAGCCCGCGGGCTGCGCAATACAGATGACAGTAGTATGTACATACGTGGATAGCGCTGCGTTGGGGAATGATGAGCTTTTCGGGCAAGACTCTCATTACGTAAGACGCCTGCCCATAGGGGCCGTCACCGCACCAACACCCACTTGCCGTTCTCGCCGACACCCTCCTCCCTCCCCTCCTCACCTTGCTCGACTGCCCCGATGTCGTCCTCGTCGACGACCGCGTGCTCGAGGTCTCCCTCGCCGTCGCCAACTACTCCAGAAGCGATTGACGTCGTGGAGCCCATGATGAGCCAGGAAGAGCTCTCCGCTTGGTGCAAATCACTTCCGAACGCAGAATTCCTCATCAACGGCGACATTCAGTTTCCGGACCACTCAAGGAAGCTTGAGGAGAGGCCGACATTGAATTTGGAGGATTTGCTTCAGGAGCATGTATACGAAGAGTGAGTCGTCGCGCGTATTTCTCATTTCTCAGGCTGGAACGCGCAAGGTGGCCGCGATAACCTTCGGCGCTGTACGAGACTTTCCTCGCGCAGCGCGCAATGAGGCGATTGAGTAGTTGAGGTCAGCGTGCGAAGCGGCTATATAGGAGGGAGGCTTGTTCAGGTCTTCCCGGTGCACCTCGGGCTCGGCGACCAGTGCTGCCCTACACAACTGTCCTGGACCGAAGCTGACCTTCAACAGTGCTACGCCTGCTACCCACGGCATCCCCTCTCAGTCGATGTTCTGTCCTGTCACCAGTCCATCGTCGCCTATTGTCTCTACCGTTGTTGGGGTTGCCGGTACACGACCATCTATTGCAAGCACGAAGCCAGTACCACCCCCAGCGCAAGTACGAAAGGATCCACCTGCACTACAACGCGTCGTATTCCCTGACAAGGAGGCGTGTTCGAAGTACGTCTCGTTTTCTTGGCTGTGTGCCCTTCACTCAACTGCGCCCAGCCTTCCCATCATGTTCCCAAGCCTGCCAGAAGGCGGCACGAAGTCTAGGGTCGAGACCCAGATTCGTCTCACCGTCGATTTGGCTCACGCGAGCTCCTCTTCCGGAGAACCCCACAAGTACGATAAGGTCGGCAGTTGGAAGTGGCTCAGGCTGCCGAAAGGGACTACCACGAAGAAGAGGACTAGGAAGGAAGGGAAAGTCGGTGAGTGATGGTATCTCGGCACTCATTCTATGCGTCTTACAAAAGAACAATGCAGATGCGCCTGCCGAGGAGTCATTGTACCTCACAGCGGAGATTACGTGCGCGACACCTCCTCATACCCGCGTCACTGTGTGCTCTAGCTGCCAGACGCGCGAGGTAAGTTGCTATCAATACACGGATATCTTGACGCCGCTTCTAACGTTGTGCTCCCACTCATATCTAGGCGAAGAGAGTCGCGCGCAAGATAGCTGCCCGTGTGCGTCCCGCACGCTCAGATTCTGAATCACAGGAAGAACCTCGCGTCATTCCTGGCAAGGGCAAGCACGAAGACACGTCGAATATCCTCCAGTTCAACTGCCCAGAGGTACTCGACTTCTCATCAGGATCTGTCATTCTTCCTTTGCGCATTACATGTTACTGCCGACATCATCGCGAGAAGACAGGCTTCAACCTTCACTTCACGATGCTCGACCACACCGGTCGAGTAGTCGGGACTGGGTCGACGAGGCCTATCATGATCACGGATGACCACAAGAGCACTGGAGTTAGCGCACAGAAGGGTAACCCAGAATTTGGAGCGAAGCTGGATTGGACTGTCGCTGGTACAGATTCCCAGGAGACCGCGCCAAAGAGAAAGAAGACCTCGAATGGGACAGAACGGTCGAAGAAGCGCGCGAAGCCCTATGACTCTGGCACCCGAACCTCGCGCCTGCACCGTCAGAGCAGCAGTGGCAGTCTACACTCACCCTCCGAAATGACGTCGGCTTTTGTGACTCGCGCTTCGTCTCCGCTGCAGCAGAATGCTCTTCCTCAGCCACCGCTGCAGATTGTGACGGCTGTCCCGTCACCAACTCCGTCGTCTTACAGCTATACCGATCAGCCTCCTTCCTCTGTGTCTGCACCTTCGAACGATGTCCTGGACAGTGGAGCTTCAACGGCGGTTGCGAGCCCCTCTCTCTCTACCTTTGACTCGAATGTCTCTATTGCTGACTTCATCAACTCCAACTTCAACGTTGATGTTGCTATGCCCGACTGCTCTGACATGGAGTCTCCTGCCGTGTCCTTCCAAGACCCTTCACACTCACCCTTTGTCGCTCCACATCAACCTTCGATTCCCGTTCCGCCCCCAATGGTCGAGCCAATGAACATGGCCATTCCGGTGCCAGCACCGCCTGTGCCCGTACCATATATGCTGTTCAAGCACGACCCTCCGCCTCCTATCTCCCGTCCCCCTCCTCGCATTCACCGCCTTATCCCCGCCTGTGGCCCCACGTTTGGCGGCATCGAGGTCACCGTGCTCGGTGCCAACTTCCACCCCTCTATGCAGTTGAACTGCATGTTCGGCGGCATTGCGTCTACGTCTACACAACGTTGGAGTGACAACACACTCGTGTGCATTCTGCCGCCCAGTGTGGCTCCCGGACAGGTACACGTGTGGTTTGAGGGCATGCCGAAGGAAGAGGACGGCTCTCCGCCGTGCCTATTCACATATACCGACGAGACGGACCGAGCCTTGTGAGTCTGATTCTTCTCACGTTTACGTCGCTGTGATTGAACTCTTTCTCCAGGATGGAGCTGGCTTTGCAGGTTGTCGGCCTGAAGATGACCGGCAAGATTGAGGACGCGCGGAACATCGCTATGCGCATCGTGGGTAACACCGGTGGCCCCGAGCCCGACGGTAATATGCACGCTGGCGGCGCGATGCAGTTGTCTTCACACCTGCTACTTGGTCGCGCGGGTGACAGCAGGGAGTTCGAGAAGACACTCATCGACTTCCTCACCGTGCTCGACATGCCCGAGGACACTTCCTGCGCTCCCTCCGAGTCCGACTTCTCCTTCATCTCAAAGCCAACTGCTAGCGGCCAGACCCTCCTCCACCTCGCGACCCTTGCTAGGTTCCCATTGCTCGTCAAGTTCCTCATTGCTCACGACATCGACGTCGATGCCCGCGACCAGAACGGCTGCACGGCGTTGTCCTTGGCTGCGCTGACGAGTTCGACCGAGTGTGCCCGGACCCTTATTGATGCCGGCGCTGCGTTGGACGTCGTCAACGCTGCCGGTAGGACGCCTGCGGAGATCGGCCCGACTGGCTTCTTTGACTTCATGGGCTCGGACAGCGAACGTTCATCCGAGAGCGGAGACCGCGATGAGGACGAGGCTGCTTGGGGCTGGGGCGACTGCGAGGAGGATTCCGATTCCGAGCTTGAACCGCGTCCCGTTAGGCGGAGGGGAGGCCGTAAGGGTGCTTCTCACCGAACACCGAAGCCGCGCTCTACGCCCGCCCTAACGTCCGTTACACCCACACCCCAGGTGCCCGGGGGGACTGACGTGGACCACAAGCCCAGTCCGTTGTCGGCAGAGAAGAAGGCTGTTGAGGCTGGACTCGCTGCTGCGGACGAGAAGCAGGCCGCTACGTTCACTGAAACGCTGTACCGCACTCTCGCCCAGCTCCAGCACCCTCAAGGCATGATTGCGAATATCCCGAACCTCCCACTGCTGCAAATGCCCAACCTCCCTGGCCTCCCTGGTCTTCCCGGAATTCCAGCCTGGGGCACGATCGCGCAGATCCCTGTCTTCCCCGTCCTAGTGCCGATCCAACAATTGTGGGGTGATCGTCGCGGGCGTGGTGCGGACGAGAAGCCCGAAGGCGCGGGTGCGGGCCCGGAGCAGAACGGTCAGCAGGCGGCCAGGATGAGCGTCTTGTCCCCGCAGGACTGGAAGGCGTTCTGGGAGAAGTGGATGCAGCAGGCGACGGCGACGGCCACTGCGACGAGGGATTCGGACGTGCACGACAGCCCGCCCCCAGCATATACGCCTAGAGGCGCGGACGGCTGTGCGCCCTTCCACCCGGATGCGAAGGAGCCTGTTACGGTTCCGGCTGCAGAAGTCGCTAGCGTGACGGCGACGGCGACTGAGTCCACTGCACCCGAAGTTGAACCTGGACCTGAGCGACCCGGAGCCGAGAGGACGGCCACGCGTCAGGTGGGATACGGCGATGCAGCGGTTCCGGAAGAAGAGGTGCACCTGTATGGCTATAGGCCTACGCGCAAGCCCGCACGGCGGGCGCAGAAGAAACGTGCGTGCACGTCGCTCCATCTTTTTATCGTACCTGCATGTGTATGCTGACAAGTAGTTCTTCTAGATGACCGAATGCTGGTCTTGTTCTGGATTCCCATTCTCATCAGTAAGTTTGTGTTTGCTTCATTCGCTTGGTTCGTGAGCTAACGCAATCTGTCGTAGTTGGTTTCGCTTGGGCGTTCCTGCACGCCCTCCGCATCGCGCTGCACGCGACGAAGGCCGTGGTCACCCTCAAGGTCGGCCTGAACGCGTGAACGCGATTGTTTCTGAAAGAAGCTCGCAAATCGATCGGTGTATGATATGTTTGTTTAATCGGAACCCTCCCGTAGCCAGCGCGCGTATCTACTTCCCTTAGGATCGTCTAACCACAAAGTTTCCATTCCTTCCTCTGCTCCTTTTTTCCCCCGGACCTACAGCTTTCGCACTCACAGATTCGTCGTACTTCAATAATTTGCTCAGAGCTGTCGCCGGCGTCTACTCTCCCTATCCCTCCTTGCCTTGCTCGTTTGCTCCGTATCTTATGCCCTCCCTTTTCAAATGTTTCCATAGAACTCTGTGTAGTAGAGACTCATGTCTGTCTATAGTCAATTATGCGGATACATGCATGTGCACCATATCCTCCAGCACGACCTCAAGCTCAAGAGCGGCATGCAAGAGCTGGACTGTACTGGCTTCAGTCTAAAGTGAGGTTCTCATACTCGTCCTACGCTGTCGTGGCGCTAACTGGACCCTTTCAGCTTCCGGACACGATGCTTACGTCTTCGTCTTCGATTTCTTGGCTTCGAGGCATCCAGACCCAGCGTCCGGATATCAGTTACTCGCAGATCATATGTGACTCGTGGTTCGGGAATGTTGAACTTCGAATCCCACAAAGCTCAGAAACGTCTCTCAGGAAAGGGTAAGTACGCGGCGCGAAATTGTGATGAGTCTTCGGTAAGTAAGAAGTTCTTCAGCATAGTGTCTACGCCTAGGCCCTTTATTGATGGAGGTGGACAGGCCAAGGTCAGTCATCACCAGTCCGGTCATCGTTGTCCCGAAGACTTAGCGACGGCGAACACTCCAGGTCGCCTTACGACGATCTTCTCGGCAGCTTCACGCGTGGTCCGTTGCACGAGTATAAGTTTGAGATCATGGTGAGGAGAGGGCGAATGGCCTGGGTGCTCTCTCTCTCTCTCGCGCGCACACCACACCTCAGACCTGTTTCTCTGGTATTGGGACCGAATCGTCTGATTCTTTTGCTTCAGAAGCCTGCTCAGCACCTTCTGCTCTGCCATGTTCACCAGTAATACCACACCGCGTCTTGCGGCACTCGTCACTCTTTTCGCGGCACAGTTGCCCTGTCTTCTCGCGGCCTCGTCCACTTCGGTTACCCTTACCAGCACTAGCTCGAACAGTGCTCCAACCGTGATACTTGGAAACTCGTCACTCGTTGGTACTTCTTTCAACTTCGGCGGGCTGCTCGAGGAAGAGTTCTTCGGAGGTGGGTAGATTCGAGTCTCCGAGTCAAGTGTTCATGTCGCTGACTTTGCTTCTTCCTCCGAATATCAGGTATCCCATACGCCGAGTCGCCTGTGGGCGAGCTCCGGTTTGCGGCGCCAGTTCCGAAGGACAATGTCGGCTGTGACGTGTTCGACGCCAGCAGCTTCGGTTTCCCATGCCCTCAGCTTGGCGTAAGTCTGTATCCATGCAATGGGCATGTGTGGCATGTAGTCTGACTTGGGAGCCTTCCAGATCGACAACAGCACTGAGGACTGTCTGAAGCTGAATATCTTCCGTCATGCAATGGCTAGGACTGCCTTAGAGCCTCTTCCCGTCGTAGTCTGGGTCTTTGGTGGGGGCTTCCGCACCGGCGCCGCCTCCAAGTTTAACGCGAGCATGCTTGTCGCTCAGAGCGTTTCTCGGGTATGTTGGCGTTCCCTTGCGTATTCACAGTGGCGGTCGTGCCGATGACATCGCAGGGTACTCCCATGATTTATGTCAACTTCGACTACCGCGTCGGTCCATTCGGCTTCCCCCAAGGAACTGAGGCGATCGAACGTGGGGCGCTGAATCTAGGTCTCAAGGATCAGTTGGCGGCAGTGAATTGGGTGAAGAACCACATCAACATCTTCAATGGTGATCCCAGCAAAATTACTCTCTTCGGCTCCAGCGCTGGTGCGATATCCATCGCGGACCTCTACCTGAACTCGGGTATGGAGAACCTCGTTCGCGCAACGGTACGTACTAAGAGATCGTCTCATCTCGTACGGACGGCATGACTGAAAATGACGTCCCAGATCTCTGGCTCTGGCTTTACTGGCACCATTCCCATGTATAATGCGACCCGCCGAGAGACGGAGTGGACCAACTTCGTCGCGGCCACCCCTGAGTGTGCAGGTGCGACTGCAGGGAACACCTTCGACTGTATGCGCTCCACGTCCCTCGATACCCTCCTCAACGCATACAGGACCTCTGCTTCCGAGTCTCCCGAGACATTCCAGTTCGTGCCCGTCATCGATGGCGCCGACGGGCTAATCCCTGACCTCCCGTCAACACTTGTGGCACAGGGCAAGTTCTCCAGGATCCCCCTCATGACCGGGACGAACCTTGACGACGGCACGACGTTCACGCCCCAGGCTGTCACCACCGACGACCAGATCAAGATATTCCTCACCCGTGCGGCTCTGCCGTTCCAGGGGGGTGACCCGTCTCCCGAGTTCGAGGCTGCGCTCGACGAGCTCCTCGAGATCTACCCCGAGGACCCCACCGTCGGCAGCCCGTACGGTACTGGATCGCAGACCTTTGGCCTCAGTCCCGAGTACAAGCGGCTCGCATCGATCGTGGGGGATACTCAGTTCCAAGCTCCTCGTCGAGCCTGGGTACAGGCTGCCGCTGCGAACGGCGTGCCTGCTTATGCGTTCCTGTTCGCGGACCCGGCTGCAGTCGCGGACGAGAAGCTCGGCGTTACGCACGGTACCGACGTGCCCTACATGTACGGTAGCCCGTATGTCAGCGGTCCCATGACCAAGGCCGGCCAGGTCAGCCTGAACATGATGGACTACATCATCTCGTTCGTCACGAGCGTCAACCCCAACGACGGCAAGGGCTCTTCTCGTGAGTTTTCTTCTATTGGGAGCTTGGCAAGTGCCTTATGGCTGATGTATGTCAATGATAGGTCCGAACTGGCCCCAGTACACCGCATCCGAGAAGACCCTCATGCAATTCGCGAGCGCCAACATGACCGCCATTCCCGACGACTACCGCGCGGACGAGATTGCATACATCAACTCCGTCAGCTCTCTCTTCGCTCAATAGTTCCCTCCCCATGTCTTCATTGGGGGGGGGGGTGCAACGTCTTGCCTTAAGAAGTCGGGTACTGTAGCTGTGCGTAGTGGTTTGTTTGTTGCATCATATCCCCTTTGTTGATACCTTCATCAGTACGATACTATTTCCTTCTGTTGTTGCTTCCTGCAATGGTACACATCCCCAGCCTTGACGTTAATACTACCACAACAATGATACCAGCCAGGCCTTTGATCTTCCACATGCCATCCAAAGAGCACATCTGTCGTACATCGGTCAGTGTACTCGTAGTTTGTATTGTCACGTTGGCCAGCATATGTCTTTTGTTCCCTAGATGGCATTCCACACGTGTTTCACAGCCTCTACGTTTCAGACTCCGCTGAAACAAAACCGAGCTCGTGCAGCAACCCCGTAACTCAACTCAACTTAGAACACCAGAATGTCTACCTCCTTCCACGCTGCGGATGAGCCCCGCCTTGAAGTGGGCGCGATCTACCTCCTCTTGTTCATTCGAGACCGCGACATCTCCAACGGTTTCCATTGGGCCCTTTATCACCACCGCAGCGCCCACGGCGGATACAAGTTCAACGTGAAGCAGATGGGCTCAGGTTGGATCTGTGACAGTGCGCCGAACAACGGAATTATGAAGTCCTTCCTCCTGGATGGCGCGCTGCGCATCGGGTTTTGCGACCCAGCGCGAGCTGACGAGCTGAGCTGGATCGACAAAGTCGACCTCACCGTGCCTCCAGCGCCATTCGACATCTTCACTTGCCTGACGTGGACACTGCATTGTATCCGTGGTCTCATCGATCAGGGCTACGTCAAGTGCAGCGACCTCAGCGCACTGGAACAAGAAGCCAAGGATTGGGGCACTTTCCATCACCAGAGCGCCCATGATGGGAAAATGCCCCGCCCGGTGGAAGACTCTCATGTCTGCGTATTCTGAAGTAAGTGGGGTCTCCCAATCTATCTATCCGTTCGCGAACTGATATCCTTTAGAGCCTATCGCCTTCGTCCATGTACGACGATCGGCTGGATGCGCAGGTGTTGCATAAGTTCATGCGACAGATGAGGGAATACATTGAAGGACATACCCTTCTTCGCTCAATCTATGCGTCGACCATGTCCAATTTCTTGACCGGACACGCCTACACTGTGGAGAGCTCTGCCAAAATTCCGCCATACGCGATTTTCCCGATTCCATTCACAACATCTTGCCTCAAGAAGTAGGCTACCTCTTCGTAGTCGTTCGTTTGTTACACCATCCCCCCATCCCCCCTTTACTCGATAATACTGTCATCAGTACGATACTATTCCTTCTGCTGTTACTCCTGCAAGTGTATACATCCCAATCCTTGATTACGATGCAGCGATACCAGCCAGGCCCTTGATCTTCCACATGTTGTCCAAGGAACCCATCTGTCGTAGATTGGTCAGTGTACGCGGACGACGAGACGTGATAAGCACAGGGTGGAACTCACAAGTTCAGCGAATCCTTCTTCGCGAACCACCTCTGCGACCAGCCTCTCCAATTGGTCCTTAGGCAGTTTGTACAGGCCGCCGTCATCTTTGAGAATCCCTTCGATGTCTGACTTGAGAGTCGAGGTTGGTGAAGTCGCTGGGTTCACTGCGTCGACCTCAGGTACGGTGCTCTCCACGTTTCGAGGTGGAGCGGAGGAGGCAGGTGTCTCTGTCAGCTGTGAAGCGCGAGGAGTGCTGGCTTGGGGAGGCAGTGGAGGCGGTGGCATCAAGACGGGAGAGCTTCGTAGCAGGGGACGAGATGCCGGCGGTGGAGAGGAAGAAGGAAACGACGAACTTGACAGCGAGGGCTCGACATCGCTGGAACTGCCCTGCTTCGAAACTGTCTTGCACGGTGGGACGAGAGACGAAGGGAAGGCGCCAGAACTCTGGGGAAAGGCACTTTGGGTGTTCTCGTACGTTGCAGGCTCGGTAACAGCAGGAGCGGGCGCGGGCGCGGGCGCGGGCGCTGGGGCTGGCTCAGAAGCGGAATGTTGGGCCACAGCAGAAGAATGTGTCGTGGCAGAAGACGGACGAGATGAGTCGTGTTCTGCTCGAGCCAGAGCTGTCGTAGTCTTGCCAGAGGGGTGCAGCACTACCCCGCTATCGTAACCTTGCCCAGAACCCTGACTCCCGCAGACAGTATCAAACCAGTTCCGTGATGCCGACGAAGAAGGAGTGAGACATGTATTCGTTCGTCGAACAGGCGCAGGAGGTGTTGACTCTTCTGTAGTGATAGTAGACGCCGCGTATCGCAGCGTAGAGACAGGCGCACGAGTTTCTGAGGTGGCTATATGCGTCGGAGTCTGAGGGGTAGGTTGCGGCTGCGGCCGTCCCTGTGCCTGGACAGGACGCGCGGTACGCGCCGCAGGAGGACCAGCATTCGCTTTGCACGGGCACACGAAGCGGATCCGGTCGATGAATGCGGACGCAGCGGCTTCGTCTTGTAACGCGACCTGGAACCGTCTGTATTGCTAGTGTGCTTATCTCAGCGCATACACCTGATACAGGAATTAATCATGCCTTACCGGAGGTTGTCCAGGAGGAGCAACTCGAGGATGCTGGTATCGTAGACCGACTACCGCGCCTTGATAGACCGCCTTGAGTGGCATCCCCTGCGGCGCCTGGAAGGACGGCATGACAGAGTACGTCACCAGATCCAAGTCTTCCTACACCTCAGAATCAGTGCTATATCATTATATGCGCTACGCTGCGATGGGGACATACAAAGACCACTTCGTTCTGATCGACATCCATCGAGTTCGCTCCCGCGCTGAACTTCCAGACGATCCTCAGTCGCAGCGACTCCAGACGTCCCTCCGGGGACTTCTTCGTGTCGAGCATTAGGCGAATGACAGGGTTGGCAAAGTGCTGCCATTCTAGTTCGGACTGCGCCGAGCCTGAGTTCGTTGAGTGAGTATATGCTCTTGAATATTTCGTTAATTCATAAGTTGCAGTTGTAATCGTCGAGAGAGACATAGTTCTGAGCAGAGAAAAAGGTAGATAAAGCAGGTTTTGAGGGATAGGATCGCTGCAGTGGAGAGGGTGATAGTAGGAGGCAAGTCAAGCACGCGTTCTACAGTGAGCTCGTCGTCACGTGACCGCGGTCTAACTCACCCTGAAGTTGCGATTATGGCCACGCTTCAGAACCTTGATCTGGCACGAACGACGATCATTTCTTCTTCATGAACAATTCTGAGACAACATACAACTAGCGAGAAACACTGAGACACGCACAATTCTCAACCCCTCTGCACGATCTCGAATCCATGATACGTCCTCCAGAGGACATCTGCCACAAACGCGCTGAACGTGCTCTGCTCCGTCCCGACCACCTGCCACGCCTGCCCGACGACCATCGCGTCCAGGAACGGCATCAGGAAGCGCTTTAGGGGCACTCCGTCTGTCTCGCTGCGCAGTTGGCCTAGAGCGCGCGTGTGCTCCTTAAAGTCCTCCAGGAAGAACGAGCACGGGAAAGTCCGGATGAACCGCCAGAGCACAGGATTGGCCGACGGGTTGTGCGCATCTGTCGCTATGAAGAGCGGGATGTTGAGCTGCTGCAGATGTGAGGCGCGGTGTAGAGGGCCTCGACAAGACAGTCCAGATGCAGGAGATGCGTCCACCGGTAACGGAGGCAAAGGAGGGTGTGGGGACCGCATAGCGGGGATGTCGACAGGGATGACAGGGGGTTCCAACGCGTCCTCTTCTGGGAAAAAGGTTTCCTCCAATTCGAGTATTTCTTCGTCGGTGAATCCAAGCGCTCCGTGTAGCAACGTCCACCACGCAAGACGCGTGTTCTCCGGCGCACTCCATTCGAAGATATTGCCTGAAACGCGCAGATGTGCGCCTAGGTATGTCCCGCCGAGTGCGACACGAATGGCCGAAGCAGCGCGTATGAGGTGATCGTTCGTGAACACCATGCGCTCCCGGATGTGCTTGCGCAGGAGGAAGTTCGCCTTGAGGAGGAGGTACAGGCGGGCAGAACCGAACAAAGTTCCGAGTTGGATGAGCCGCTCCGGGCGACGAGCTAGCATGTCGATGTGGATGTATTCGGAAAACTTGCGCGCGGGGGGATCCAGCGTAAATACGTCCTGGAAGGAGTACTGCTTCCGGGTGGCGTCCTTTAGGTAGAAGATGTCGCCGGCTGCCGATGATATGTTGAGGACGTCGTGGAGCCAAGCGTCAGTGAAATTCCATCCGTCCAGGATAGGCTGCTCCGAACGGATAGACGGCATGTCGACGAGTGTATCCCAGGAAACATAAGTGTAGTCCATGTAATCGTCGCACTCCGGAGGCGGGTCCTGATCATGCGAGACTTCCCGGGAGCAGTACTCTAGTCCGACCTTAGTGATCGCTGATGCCTCGTAAAGTACGTCGAAGGGTTTATATGTGAGTGGCCTTCCGAGACGAACTGGGGGGAGGAGGAGAGTGCGATTCAGGACACGAGCGAGGACGAGAGCGTTCTCGAGAGCGATGCGTTGATTATGGTAGCCGCTATGAGGCAGATAGGCAAGGTATCGCTGATTCGACTCTGCCAACTCCGGCATTGAGTGTCGTGTGACGGTGGTTGGAGCGACAGAGGCCGTAGGAGTCGCCACGATGCTGATTGCGACTTGCGCATGGAGACGATGTTGATCGACGTCATGTGGCCGAGCATGTTGACGACGTGCCGCGGCGTGGAAGATAAAATAAGCTGAGTAGAGTGTCGCCCCGGCGGCCACAAGGAGGATCATAACCAGGGCGGTGAGCTGCTTGTCGTAGAGCTTCTGAGACGGAGTCTTCGTACGAGATCTCGAGCGCCGCCTGCGTTTAGGGTGGGTGTACCTGGCCAATCGAGCATCGTCGCGCCCGTCTTCCACATTGGCAGATGTAGTGAGCAGACGCTTCCCAACAGTGGACTGCATGCTGATGGACGGGGGGCAAGGATAGGGACAGGAGGTGAGTTCGACACAACACGCTCGGCTTTACCCGAGCCACGCGAGCTGCCTGATTTGGGACAACAAAGACAGCGAACCAACCATTGCCCAACCACCAACTGCCTCCCGGACAGAGATGCCTTATTATTGTCTGTGGTGTCTCTAAAGGAGCCAGCAAAGCGATATTGTTCTCGCCATTGTGTATCAAGGTCCAACAACTCTTACTAGTACTGACAACAAGGCGCTTTGTCGTGCTAGGACAAAGCACAATGGGATCGTCGCTCCTCATAATGGGCCCACCGTGCTTCCTCGCGCACGCACCAGTGGTTCACCTGAGATGAAGTGGGCCCAAGCGGTAACGTGTATAAAGCTAGCACTGACAAAGAGGTGAGTTCTCTCGTACTTCACCAGCTTCTCACCCTCAGATTCACCGACCACTACCATGGCTTCAAGTTCCTCCTTTCGAACCGTCCCCAGCATGCGTCTTGCACCACCAGTCTCCGGCTTCCGGCATTGTTTCGTTCCACAAACATTGTGTCCGGTGCGGTCTGTTCTTCCGATTCTTCCGAAGATATACTACACGTCTGGGGGCCCCGGGCTACCCATGGACCAGCTTCTCAATGCGGACAGAGCTGCTCTGCTGCGTATAATACCGCTCTATGATGACCAGAAGATTCTATTACTTGGTTTAGGATCTATACGCTTTCGTATATTGGTGAATAGCGCCTGCCATTACTCTGAGACGACGCTCTGACCTTTAATATCCCTCGCAGTGGCCCGGCTACGAGCACATGAACTTCTATCGCGAGATATATCTGTCCATGCGAGGCGGAGGAGGGGTGAGCTGCGCCGGAGAGCTCGCTGTGGCTGTGGCTGACACGTATTCAGGGTTCCTGCAGGTAAGACGATCTCAGTATCCGAAGTGTTTCTCCAGCGCTGAATATGTTCATACATATAGCAAGCGGTCTCGTGGACACCACAAGGCACTAGCAACCGGGATTGGTTCTTGACCAAAGGGTCGGGCTTTACACTGAGGGATTTTGGCCTGGTCTCAGTGAATCACATGGGCGACGACATCTTCCAGGCAGAAGTCGAGCTCAGGACCTGGCGCGCCGGTATTTCCTATGCGTCGCCCGCTGCTTTGACTGCTGTCAGACATCCTCCGCCAATTTTTGCGAGTAAAGGTCACAGTACACTTGCGCTTCCAACGCCAGCGCTGCCGGTGACAATTGCGAAACAGCGGAAAGAGCTGCCAGAGCCCGCGCCCGAACCCGACCCCCAGACCCGAGCCCGTTTCCGCCAGCTATACGCTCTTAACCCGCAGAAGTATAGGGGGGAGGTGAAGAAAACTGTGGCGCAGGTCGATGGGCTTACTGCTGAAACCATGATGGACTGGTATGTTAATGATTCCCCTTATGCAGCCGCACCGTTGTCCGGACTGAGCTCCACTGTGTAGGTCTATGGGCCCTGTGACGGCCGAAGACGAGCTTCCGGGCCCGACCGGTGGTTTGATGTATCCTGACTCGGATAAGTGAAGTCATGTGTATGCTGTATGTTCATTCATGCCCTGTACGTCTGGTACGTCGATGCTTTATGGATATGTGATTGATTCTCGCACGTCCTTCCGCAGTTCCTCAGAGGGTCTGTAGTTTCAAGAAAGACCGACGGCTGTTGTTTCCGAACCAGGATTGAACCGAAGGCAACGGTATATCGCATACCGACCATGATGTGGTTGCGTTACCCCGACGGCGTCAGTACGGCAGTCGCAGTAGCGATGAGCATGAACCAATGGGAAATCCAGCGCTATAGACAGGAGACAATGGGTTCCGGCACTCCCGATGACACCGAGGCTGTCGCACGTCGACAACAAGGAGGAAACGGGGCCTACGCGTCGCGAGTCTTAAGCCCGGTCGCTCGGGATATGCTTGGTCAGGAGAAGCCACATCTCCTGGACACACGTCGAGGCAAGACGTGGTAATCCCGGTCAATACGCTGCATGTGCTTCGGAACGATGGAGTCCCGGAAGTGGAGTCCTGCTGGGTGGTCAGTTTAACCACAGTCGAACTTAAGATGAGTATACCGACGTGTCGGGGCCGAGAAACACGGAGCAGTCCGGATGTACGGAGATAGCTGGTCTTTATGTTGTCTGTGCTATCTTTCCAATAGTACTCTGCAGTGTTGTGATCCACTGAGACGTGGTCACAGACGTATCCCGTTTGTTTTTTGAAGAAAACCTTGGCCGGGGTACCAAGTCGAACTCCGAGCGCTTTTCTGAAGCGAGGTGCCGACAAACTTGACCAAATATGGAAGGCAACGTCAACAGCTGGCTGCCTCCAGGCTCCGTGTCCAGGCTTACACAGAACATGACAAACTCGGACAAATCATTGTTCGCAGCGAACATGAAAACCCCCACCGCCGGCTTATCTGCTCTGTCATTGTCAACCCCCACCGCGTTGACACTGCCTCAGCCCCATACGGTAGCCTGTGGTTCGACAACTCCGCAGATCCCATGCCCATTCTTCTGCGTACATCCGCTCTCTTGCGCGGCCCTTCCGCGCGTGCGTTGACTGCGGGGTCAGTCAGCCAGCGTGCATATAAGAGCACCGTTGCTCTTCGCGGCACCTCAATCACGCACCAGCTTTCGAACACACGTCTCGGATACAGAACGATGGCCACGTCTCCCACGCCCGCCCTCTTTCAGCCAATCCAGGTTGGCGAGATGACACTCAATCATCGCATCGTCCTCGGGCCCCAGACGCGTCTCCGCAACACCGCGGAGCACGTTCCGACGGACCTCGTCACCGAGTTCTATGCTCAGCGTGCGAGCGTTGCCGGCACCCTCCTCATCACCGAGGCCACGTATATCTCTCCCCAGGCCAGTGGTCAGCCTCATGCTCCCGGTATCTGGAACGACGAGCAGGTGGCCGCGTGGAAGAAGGTAGCATGGATCTCTCCTCCATTGACCGTCTTTATTCGGCTGCTGACGTCGTTGCTTTCCAGGTCACCGACGCTGTCCACGCAAAGGACTCGTTCATCTACTCCCAGCTGTGGGCTCTTGGGCGCGCAGCCCGCCCTGAGTTGCTGCAGAAGGAGTATCCGGATGCACCCTACGTTTCCGCTTCTCCCATCCCGCTCAGCGAGCGCCCCAACGATATCCCGCGGGAACTCACCAAGGACGGTAAGTCGCTCATTTTCTTACATGGGCACGACGCCGAAGGATGCTAATCCCGGATCCGACCTTGCAGAGATCAAGGAGTACGTCGGGTGGTACGCTGATGCTGCCAAGAACGCTATCAAGGCTGGCTTCGACGGCGTCGAGATCCACGGCGCGAACGGCTACCTCGTCGACCAGTTCCTCCAGAACGTCTCGAACAAGCGCACAGACGAGTACGGCGGCCCGATCGAGAACCGCGCCCGCTTCGCACTCGAGGTCGTCGACGGGATCGTTGCGGCTATCGGCGCGGACAAGACTGCTATCCGTCTCAGCCCTTGGAGCAGGTTCCAAGGTCGGTATTTCTTCCCTTTCTCATGCTACTACAGTACAGGCTCATATTGATGTGGCGATCTGCCAGACATGCGTGAGGAGGACCCCGTCCCGACCTTCACTTATCTCGTGAACAAGTTCAAGGAGAGGCACCCCGACCTCGCGTACATCCACGTCGTTGCGCCCGGTGCGCCCGGCGGCGAGGGTCCCAAGGATCCCTCGGTACGTCTATGCCATGTTGACATCTACACTTGCCTTTTGACCAGTCTTTTGATCATGTCTATAGCAAAGCGACTTCATCAAGAAGCTCTGGGGTTCCCGCCCGGTGATAACTTGCGGTGGGTACGACCGCGAGTCCGGCCTCAAGGTTGCGGAGGAGACAGGCCAGATCATCGGTTACGCGCGTGCCTTCACTGCGAACGTATGTGTATACTTCCCGTGGTACTGTGAGAGAAGATGCTGATGCTGAGATCCACATAGCCTGATCTGCCGTATCGCCTTCGCCATAACATCCCGCTGAACGAGGTCGAGTACGACACGCTCTACTTGCCGCTGAGTGAGAGGGGATACACTACCTATCCGTTCTCGGAGGAGTTCCTCAAGTCTCAGAAGAAGTAGGTCGTGGCGCTTTTGACGTCCATGTACGAGTAGTTGTACCCTTTTCCAGTGCAGACAATCGCGTGCAATGATTCAGAGGCAGGATATCTATGCGCCGACGGCTGTCACTAAGCCTGAGAGGCTGCTTCTGACCTGGACCGCAAATCCTGTCGGATCGTCCACTATTTAGTCGATTGATTTGAATGGTGCTACAACCAAGTCGGAGTCGGATTGACCAAGTTTATCTGAACGATCGCGGTTCAACAACTCTTAGACCAGTCTCTCGCACTGAACATCGTAACATTTCCTGCTTGTTACGATCGCTCGGAGTCCATACTGATCACTGTACATTATAATCGGAGTTCAATGTGGCACAGTAAATTACGATCGGAGTCCATACTAAGCT